>NC_059426.1:72471455-72771455 GCF_021028975.2 Sphaerodactylus townsendi | reverse complement strand
AAATAAGGAAAAGCAATTGGTGATTTAGCCCATTTGCAGGTTGGCATCTGCAGAATATCCTTCTCTAATGAACAAAACTGCCATAGTGGAGTATAGGAGAAGATACATTCTGGCAGACATGGGTGTCCAAGGACATGAAAGGCATTATATGTGAAAACTGGTACCTTAAATTGAGCTCAGTAACTGATGGGCAGCCAGTGAATTGCCTGCAATATGGAAGTGGAAGAAGAGTTGATTTTTATGTTCCCTTTTTTCTGTACCATAAGGAATCTCAAAGTGGCTTACAATCACCTTCCCCACAGCAGGCATCTTGTGAGGTAGATGGGGCTGAGAGAGTTCTGTGAGAACTGTGACTGGCCCAAGGTCACCCAGCAGGCAACATGTAGAGGAATGGGGAATCAAACCCAGTTCATCAGATTGGAGTCCACTGCTCTTAACCACTACATCACTCTAGCTCCCAATAATAGCTAAGCTGTGGCATTTTGTAGCAGCTGAAGTTTCCAAATTGATTTTGAGGTGAAACCCATGTACACTGTTTTGCAGTAGTTTAGTCTCATTGTTACTGTGCTGTGGATCCAGGTGGCCAGATCAGCTATATTAAGATAAGGGTGTTTCTTTCAGGCTAGTCTGAGTTGGCAGAAAGCCTTTATAGGAACTGCTGACTTGCTTTTCCGATAATGAAGTTGGGTCCAATATAAATCCAAGGTTCTTATTTGAGTCAACAGAGGCTATCAGAACACTAAAAGTGGGGAGCATAATGTCATTCAAGACCTCTACCTCCACAAACAGTATTACTGGTATTTTTCAGGGTTTAGTGTCAGTTTGTTCACTCTTGGCCAACTTACCACAGCAGCCAAGCAGTTCGTTGTTCAGGATCTCTACACTCAGATGTAGGTCATCAATTAAAGCTAGCCAATGCTGTCTCTGTGCTATATCCTAGCCTAGCCTGAAGCTACATTATAAAAGGGACTAGAGCAGATGAGTAATCCAAGAACACCTGGAGTTGGTCCTCTACTGCTTCCTCAATCACTTTGCCAAAAAACGGCAGGTCGGAGACTGGGAAATAATTGACTACATCATATTCCTGTAGGAATGTTTTTTTTAAGTAGTGGAAGTACCATCTGTTTGAGTGTTGAGGAAAGGTGCCCTGAGTTTGTGACTTATTCATAGTAAGTACTACGGGTTTGTGGATGTGGCCCTTACATGATTTTAGCAGCCAGGATGGGCAAGGATCCAGAGTTAAAGTAGTGGCCTTCACCAATCACAGGATCTTGTCGACATCTATCAGGAAACTGGGCAGATGATTCTTGAATAGGTCAAGTGGTATATTGATCCTGTTTATGGTGTGTCTGTGTTACAACGGATGTCCAGGTCAGAATGTATTCTCAATATTTTATCAGGCAAAACTTGACATAGGTATCACAACTGGCTCTCCCTGATACAATAATGGTCCAGATTTTGCTGTCAACAAGCTATCTTGAACAATTAGGATGGTTGGTTGTGGTAGGTTTTCCAGGCTGTGTGGCCGTGGTCTGGTGGATCTTGTTCCTAATGTTTCGCCTGCATCTGTGGCTGGCATCTTCAGAGGTGTATCACAGAGGGAAGTCTGTTCCTTCTGTGATACAGTTCTGAAGATGCCAGCCACAGGTGCAGGCGAAACGTTAGGAACAAGATCCACCAGACCACGGCCACACAGCCCGGAAAACCCACCACAACCAGTAGAATCCGGCCGTGAAAGCCTTCGACAATTAGGATGGTTGTGAGCTAGCTGATCCCTGTAGTAGCAAAGTAGTAACATTTCTTTGTCACTGGGACCACCTGTTCATCCAATGGACTCAGTATAATGTAATCTATTGGGTAGAGTACAAGTTCACCACCAGTGTCATTCCAGACATTTCCTAGCCCCCTTCAGGTCACCCAGCTCTGTAGTAAAGGGGGGGACGGACTGGTTTATGCCCCGAATCAGAAGTGGTCATAGAACAGCAACCTTATTGGTAGCTTCAAGTAGTTTCATGTTCCACTGAAGCCTCAACTGAGTATGTGTTTAGGCTCCTAGACCACACCAAAAAGTGCTCACGAATCTAGTTGGATTCATGAATCTTTGTGGGTGGACCACTATAACTGGACCACCTCTCATGCAGGGGCTTGGAGCCACCTTTACCTTTTTTATAAATGAACTCCTGCACTGTACCTCGTATAGCTAAATCTTATTTAATAGCAATTGTGTAACTTTTTTGTGTGTGAAACAAAGAATTTTTTTGCTGCTTTGTAGGATCGTATTGGTCGCCCCTCAGAAACAGGTATAATTGGCATCATTGACCCTGAATGTAGGATGATTGGATTGCGGCTCTATGATGGCCTCTTCAAGGTTATTCCTTTGGAGCGGGAAAATAAGGAATTAAAGGCATTTAACATCCGTCTGGAAGAGCTGCAGGTCATCGATGTCAAGTTCCTGTATGGGTGCCAGGCCCCAACCATCTGCTTTGTTTATCAGGTACCCATGTTGGAAAGGAAGATTCTGGGCAGAGATGGTAGTGATGCTTAGTCTTATTCTGTGTTGTTGTTTGAATCAGTTAGACCTTTATGCTTTGAATGACTGCTTTATCACTGGTCCTAATATCTTGGTGTCTGCATTGTTCAAAGCACTGTCATAAGCAGCAAGCATCACTTCTTCACGCTACTATTGTTGAGGTCACGATAGACCTCAACAATGCTGATAGATTCTCCTCTACCCTGAAAAGTATTGCTTTTGTGACAGTGCTGCTTTAAACATTTTGGACCATGATACATTTTCCCTATGTGGACTCAATTCAATATGTTGTCATTGAGGTAGTTCATATTAGTTTAGATAAGTGTAATAATGTGCAAGAATTGTATATTTGCAACTGCTGAACTCTAATGATAACTTTTAAAATATATCTCAGTTTCAATTGGGCTGTTGGCAAAGGAGTGCTCCTTTAGGTATTGACCAAGAATTTAGTTAAAATATGAACAAATGCCTAGATCTCACATCTCCAATTCAGATGAAGTGTCGGTGGGTGCCTAGGCCATAGTTCTCTCATTTCATGGATTATTAATAAGGATTCAGGTTTGAACAGATCCAAGTTGTGCATGTTATGAAAGAAAATGAGCATACCATTCTTGCATAAGTAGTAAGGATTGTTAACTTCCAATGAACTATTTAACTGAACCCTAACCAATTTTTCCATTTAGTAAAGCGAAAAATGAATTTTATCTGCTTTGTTAAGATGTTTTGATATTTTATGAATTCACGGAACTAGGGTAAGATTTTCATGTATTCTTATCACCACAGGAAGTATTTCAAGTCCATGTGACTTGAATTCACATATTACTTAGCATGTGCATTTACTGAGCAGAATCAGGTAACTTGGTAATTGTAGTTTTCTTGATACTGGTCTTCAAAGCATACTTTATTGAAAGGGATCCAGTCAAACCTGTTTTTTTTATTTTTTACCCATTGCTTTGACTTTTTCTGCACTGTTCCTTACCTTAGAATCAGTCAGCAAGGGTCTGTTTTGTTCTGAGCTGCAATCTTGAAGTCAGACTGTTAACCTCAGAATATTAACTGAGGGGGAGGGGAGAGACTTTCAACTATTTCAGAAGGCAGGTTGTTGCTTGAGAGATACAAGTCTAAAGCTCCCTCAAGTATGTGTAATCAGTTGTATGCTTCTTTGTATCTAGGTCAGTATAGTTTTCATTTCACTTTAGAATGTGGATTGAATCTACACATTGTTAAAGTACTTAAACCAGAAAATTGGTGCCCCCCCCCCCCCACACACACACATACTTTGTTAACAAAAATTACATCAGCAGAAAAGATCCTGCCTATCTAGAGTTTGGTTGGAATTGGGTAATCTCACTTCTGGGTCTTCAAGTTTACCCATCCATTTTACTGTGAAATGGAAACCTATTCCTTAGATGTTGAAATAAATTAACTTTCAAGTTGCATATATTCCAAGCTGCCATTAACTGCAGTAGTTCAAGAATCTTGCTGACAAGGATCAGGTTATTTTTTATTTGCTGTTTTGTGGAACAAAGACATCTGTGAGGGTCTTTCAATTATTTAAGTTGATAAACAACAGCCCAGAACAAGCTTTGCTAGTAATTAACTTTAGCAGCTATAGTGGTTTGAGAAGGAGGAGAGGGAAAAGTAGGTATACAAGTTGAGAGAACAGTTGTTCTGTGGATTAAACCGTCTGGATCATTTTCAGCTTCAAAAATACCAGAGGTCTTCAAGTAGAGGAAAAATTATTTAACATTTTCTCAGGCTGGCACTCCCTCATCAGCCTTATATTTCATCATGCAGACGATTGTGGAACTGCTCACTGTCCATGCCAGTGATCTTGTTGCTTCCCGCTTTCTAGGATCCTCAGGGCCGGCATGTAAAGACTTACGAAGTGTCTTTGCGTGAGAAGGAGTTTAACAAGGGACCCTGGAAACAAGAGAATGTAGAGGCTGAAGCCTCTATGGTCATTGCAGGTTAGTTTTAGCTCATAGCTACTGGAGCTCCGTAGATATAAAAAAGCTGTAGCTGTATTTCCTTATTGAGCAGGCTTGCTGCCCTTATCTCTGTGTTGTCTATATCCTTTTCTGCAGTGATGTTGCAGCATCTGCTGCTGCTTTTTCTGTGGGTGCCACTGACATTGCAGATCACTGTCTTTTCTGCTCTTGAGTTCTCCATGTGTATTAGCTTTACTTCTTTCTTGGTAACTGGCCGTATGTCTTTCTCCTGTTAGCTAACTGTTTGAATCCTAGTCAATTATTGCTGGGTACTGATTAATATTTGCCAGCTACCAAGAGGTAAAAAACAACAGTTGGTTTTTGGTACAGTCACCACAGGGTAAAATACAGTGGATAAGTCCTGGCACCCCAAGTTCCTTTTTGTTGCTTCTATGACACCATTATGCTTCAGCTGTTATGACATAGTAAACTTATAGCAGTCTGCTCAAATGAGCGTGAAGGAGGTTTTCACAGGTAATATTATGCAGCAGTTGACTTGCCTCTTGTTCTGCTTTGAGTCTGGCTCCAGGATGCTGCACTGTGGGGTTTTTCCCCCTTTCTTATTTAACAAGGGCTCCTGCATTTTTAGGTTAAAAATGGAAGAGAGGAACTGAGCCTTGTGTGTAACTGAGTCAGTATTGCCCTGTGTTAAACAAAGGGCAACCTCAGGTCAGCAGAGCGCACAGATGATATTTCCCTTGCAGCCTTAATGCATCTGCAACAATTCTGCATGAACACACTGCACGCTATATCCTGCCCTCTCTTTATCAAGAGACAGTTCCTCTGTGTGCCTGACTCAAAACAGGCAGGCCATTTGCAAGACCACTTCTGTAATTCCAAATGTGCCAGCACTTACAGTGAATTGTCACCTTTAGATGCTCACTTCGAGCAGATTAGAAAGATCCTATAAGAGTAAATCCTATAAGAGTAATAGCCCAATCCACAGTTGTCAGGTGGGTAGGGATGGCACTGCTCTGGCACCACCTTGCCCTCCCCAGAGGGCTTTCCCATGGTATGGGAAGCCCTAAAAAGTTTTTTAAAAGGCAGAAATCCCCCATAGTGTGGAATAAAGATACCCTGTTTTCCTGAATATAAGACATCCCCTGAAAATAAGACATAGTAGAGGTTTTGCTGAAGTGTGAAATATAAGGCATCCCCCAAAAGTAAGAGTTTTTGTTTGGAAGCATGCCCTATGAACAGAACACAGGAAAAATAAGACATCCCCTGAAAATAAGACATAGCACATCTTTGGGTGCAAAAATTAATATAAGACACTGTCTTATTTTTGGGGAAACATGGTATGCCCCAACTACACCAGCATAGTGTTTTGTGCTGGCAGGGCTGGGTGACAGGGCCAGCTTCTGGGTTGGGCGCTGTGGAGCCACATGGTGCCTGACTGCCCAGGTAAGTTACCGCTCTGCTGGTCCATTTGCCCCTTGTGTCTGTGGAAAGGGCCCTTCCGCCAGTGCAGGGGTGCATTGGCTCCAGAGAGGGATTTGCTCCCCACTCCCCCAATTGAGCTGCCTGTTGGTTTGTGTTTTGAAGGAGGGATTTGGGTTCACTGGTAGCTTTGTGAAAGCCCTACAAATTGTGCAATTTATTTTTTCTAGCCTTTTAAAAATCTAGGATAATGACTTCTATCCAAAAGAAATGACTGCTGCAGGATAAGATTGTGCTGTAAATGAGATGAGAAATCAAAGATTTGCTTGTTTTTCTAAATGAGGATGGAAAGAGCAATATCATTCTATGTAGTCTGACATATGGTCCTGTTCACTTTTTAAAATTCCTTTGTTTCGTGTGTTTTACTTTTCTCAGTTTTCAGTGCACATTCACTCTCCTCAAAAGCTGCATAATTTCTCTGGAAACAAGACTTTTTTGGGGGAAAACTCAGGTGTGATTAACTGAGCTTCAAAAAACAGCTAGGCTGGAGTTTAAATATAAATAAATACCCAGTTATGAGGACATCTGTACAAAACCTGGATGGAGGATGTTGATTCTTTGTGTGTGTGTGTTCTGAAACATTATTTTCTTTCAAAATATTTCTTACAGTGCCTGAGCCTTTTGGTGGAGCTATCATCATAGGACAAGAATCCATTACCTACCACAATGGGGATAAATACCTGGCGATAGCCCCACCGATCATCAAGGTACAAGCATGCTTTCCTCTCAGAGTTGTTTCTGTTTAAACCTGGGAATGTCATCCACTATTTGATGTAAACTGATACTTTTTCAAACATTTCTGTCTGTTTTGGAAGATGCCCACTTTTTGGGATTTCTGTAGATGGGAACATTTAGCAAGTGATACCCTTAATTTGAGGGCGAAAAAAACGACAACCCTGACTCTGTGAAACTTGACTGTCACTCTTTAAATCAGTTGTTTGCCTTTAGTGAAATCAGGGTGTAGCCAAGTTGATTAATGGTTTGCTGTTATTATGTCATCACATTAATTCTGTGATTGGCTCCAATCACCGAGGAATCAAAAAGAAGGCCAGACTGGGGCGCGGAATGGTACTGATTTAATACTAAGGAAATCAATGTCTGTGCTGTTTTGGGGAAAAAGGTTCACAAAATGGTGTTTCCAGGGGTAAGGTGGAGGACAAGTACATTTTTTTTTAAAGACACAACATGACAGAGCTGAGAGTGTTGCCATGACCCCAGGATCTATATCAATTCCAGCACAACCCATCAATCAGGCAGCAGCTTGTAGATGATGGCTGCTATGTTTTCCAAGTATAGAAGGAGCTAACTAGCATAGGTTGATTCCAGCATACCTCCCTGATATTAGCCTGCCCTGCTTGTCTGCAGTGCACAATACGGGAGGTAACAAAGGGAACACAGCCTCGCTCTTGCTGTGGGGTAGGTTGTGGTGTGACTAATAGGAGCCCTAGGACAACACAATCCAGAGGGCCATTCAGAAGCAGGCTCAAATCCCCCTACAATCATGTTTTCTCTTGTCAAGTTGTATGCACAGTGAAGGACCCAGGGCGCTTCCAAACACATTACCCAAATTGCCTCTGCTGCTCACTTGTCGCAGACAACCATGACAGAATGCTCAAGGCTACTCCTGGGCAAGATCAGGGAAAGATCATGAGCCTTTGCCATACACGGGAGATGCAGATGGTAGAGAAGCAGCCAGAGAACAGACAACTGCACAGCAGGCATAAATGGAAGATTTGTGAGCATCAAGGCATGCTGCTGACACTACTGTGTACTCTACTGCTGCAAGCATTATGCTGTTAACACCCTAGGCCAGTGATGGGAATTGTAGTCCATAACATCTGGAGTGCCAAAGGTTCGCCACCACTGGCCTAGGCCATTTAAAAAACTGCCTGCTGCTCCTGCTCTGTGTCCTTCCATCTTCTAGTGTAAGGTTATATTACCACAGGCAGTGGCGTAGTGCCAAGGGGGTTGGGGGGCATGCGACACACCGGGCGTGGCTGGGGTGTTCTGGGGGGTAGGGGTGGCAGGGGCACAGGATACACACGTGCCCCAGGCGCAGTTCCCCCTTGCTGCAGCCCTGACCACAGGCAAGACTTTCTCTCCTGTGGCTCCTAATTACAGAACCCTTTCCTTACGTCAGTCTACCTGTTGTCTGCTTCTGAGTTTCCAGGACCCTGCAAAGCTGTTTTTTTGGTTCTGGATAGTGATCGTTTGATTTCCAGTAGCTGCTGTTCTTTGACTGGCATTTGCTGCAGACATTTTAGTGATGTGGGTTTTCATTTTAAGTCATCTTTATTATGTTTTATAGCAGATTGTAAGCCATCTCAAATTCTAGTTATATAATTATGTAATGTAAATATAAATATTTAAATTAAAGTCTGTCAGTCGTGCAGTATACATGAAGCTCTTTCATGCTGTTACAGAATTGATTTTGAGACATTTTGGTAAGCATTGTTGCTAACAGAATGATGTAACTGCTATTACAACATAGTAGCATATAGAGAAACACAACGAATATTTGCAGGAACAGGTAATGATAGACTGAAAAATAGCACTACATAATACTTTTTATTAGGACTCACCAGATTACAGAGAGGTCTGTCTCAAATGCAGAGTCAGTGCTACATTAAAAATACTCAGCAGCTGTGGTCACAGAAGTGCCAAAACAGAGGCTTTGACGAGTACCAGGTTGTTACTCATGCACGAGGACATTATGACTGGCAAAACACACACTTAGATCAATGTCAGCAAGAATACTTATACCAAAGAGGCTAAAGGGTAAATACTGACACTGACAGAACAAAATAGTTTAATCCCACAGAGACTCTTTTACTGCCAATCAATAATGAAATGTTGTATTTCCTGCCTCCTTTAAAATCTCAAATGAATTTTGGGGTCCATTACCCCATTTTATAGGTTAAAAATATTCAAAGCTTACAGAGAGGTCAGTTCAATGTAATTTTCATTTTGCTTCTCAGAAGAGTTCTGAATAATGCCTTTTCTGTGAAACAGCAAAGTACAATCGTGTGCCACAACCGGGTTGATCCAAATGGGTCTCGCTACCTTCTGGGGGACATGGAAGGCCGCCTCTTCATGCTGCTGTTGGAAAAAGAGGAGCTGATGGATGGTGGCATCAGCCTGAAGGACTTGCGTGTGGAACTGCTCGGAGAGGTATTCTTTCTCCTATCTTTGGGACATTTGCTGACAATACTCATTGGAAAGGGCCAATGGGAAGCTGAAGGCATGGAAATTGTCCACTGGGGGAGTGCAAAACAAACGAACTCAGATTTGTCTTGGTTCTCCTGTCATATTGAAAACATTAACCAATTTAATAGATTTTACTTTTGTTTTCAGTGGAAAGCACTGTGGCAAAACCTTTCCTCTTTCACATATCAGCAGGAGGATTTCCTTCTGTGAGTACTCCCGAGGCAGAATCCCTGCCTTATTTCAGAAGGTTCTCACCCCAGTTGACTTTCACCCGCCACTGTATATAGCCTGTTCCCTAATGGGATACTTGACACTGTTACTCCTCTCCTCACGTGATTGTCCCAGTCTCCCATTCTTGGATCTCACTAATAGACACTTTCGGTTATTTAGCTCTCTTGAAGGGTCCCTTTGTATTCCAGGGTTACTCTCACTTCTGTGTACTCCAATTCTTTTTTCAGATAAATTTATCTCCTCCCCTTCCTGGTGTAGAATGATATAGAATGATTCTTGATATAGAATGTTGTTAGCCACTCGGAGCTTGACTTGTTGGGAAGAGTGGGATAAAATCAAACAAAGTATATGAGTGGTAGGTTGCCTGTTTTTTCCCCTGTTGTGGCCATTAGCAGTATTGGGCAAAGGTTTGCATCCAAATAGTGTATTTAAATCCTTTCATGCTTTTGTCTGAGATTTGAGACATCGATGTGCCAGAAATTGATCTTCATCGTAAAGAACATAGATCATTCTTCATCATGTATCTCGCTCTTATCATGTTCAGTTTACAGAACTGTGACGTTTATTTGATTCTGTTTACAATGTATTCAAAACATTTATTTTGTGCCATTCTATGCAAGAGCTTGGAAAATGAGAATAGCTTGCCCCCAGGAGATTTTGGTAATCAAGTGATGTCTTGAACATAAGTTTTCCTTTCCCAGCCCAAGTTCCTAATTACCATCCTGCGCTGACACGAGGCTTTCTCTTCTTGTCCTTTATCCACAACTAGACATCCATTGCAGAATGTCTGACTTACCTAGACAATGGGGTTGTGTTCGTTGGCTCTCGGCTGGGCGATTCCCAACTTGTAAAGGTAAAGAACAGTCTGCAGTATGCTCGTTAACTCTGAAGCCATGGCCATTCGCTAATCTGTTTTCTGCAAGCTGATATTTTAAATGGCCTAAGTATTTTTGGCAGCCTCACGTGTTTAATGTTTTTTCCCTGTGTTTTTTCTGTAATTTTTCCTCAAAGGCTTATTCCTCTTTCTTTCATTCCTAGCTCAATGTGGACAGTAATGAACAAGGCTCATACGTGGTGGCCATGGAGACCTTTACCAACCTCGGCCCCATCGTGGATATGTGCGTGGTAGATCTTGAGAGACAGGGCCAAGGGCAGGTAAACTTGGTCCTTCCTTCCGTATTCATGGAATGTGTTTGCATGCATTTAGTTTTTGTAGTACTGTTCCTTGAAAGAGTTGTATAGCTGTCCTTCATAACAACCCTTCAAGCAATCTAGACTGAGACAGTAACTGGCTCATGGTAATCCAGTGACCTTCATGGCTGATTGTAGCACTTCAATCATCTTATTCCCCTTGCTGTGTATGATGAAAAATCTGAGGTGTTTCAGAGAATTTTCAGTTGGAGAAAGGCTGTTTTGCCTAACTTGGCTCTTGTGTGTGACTATTGGACCTTTTTTTGGAAAAATCTTGCTTTCCCACAGGGTTGGGAGAATGGGGTTGTAGGGTATCATCTGCAAGCATTTCATTTCCCTGCCTCTAAGTGTGTGGAAAACATTTGCCATCTTCAAGAACGTCATTAGATTTATTTAATGTCATCCACTTTGACAAACAGTTACACATTTACAAAAATGTCATCATTAAGATTGTAAAAATCTGATACGTAGCTCCCAAAATTCAATTCACCACCACCATACACAATTTCTTCTATTAGGCAATATTCCTTTTAAGCCTTCTTGTTTTCCTACACTCTCACAAGTTATTACATCCAATTCAAAACTTCATTTTTTACAGATTCTAAAGGAAAGTTTTTAATTTCAGAAATCAATAAATGTAGACCAACCTTGCACAAAAAGCTTCTGATAATTGTTGTTTTTATTTTCTTGTTTTAACATAGAAAATCTATTCATAATGCTTACTTCATCCTCAGTCAGAAGTTGGCATAATGTATTGCTTCCAGTTTTTGACTAACAGCATGTAATATATTGCAATGTAATAGTTGTGGGATATAACCTGTTGCAGTAAAAGAGGCCATGTCTTAAATCCTGGAAGCCAGGTTGAGAGCATTTGGGTAAAAATTGAGGAGAGAAACAACAGTGATCTCATTGTGGGGGTCAATCGCACACACGCGCCAGACTAAAGAACTGGATGGTGCTTTCCTAGAATAGATTACCAAAGTTTCACAAAGGAGAGTAGTAGTGGTAGTAGTAATGTGAGATTTTAGTCATCCTGATATTTGTTGGGAGTCAAACTCTGCCAAGACTACAAGGTCCAACAAATTCCTTGCAGACAGTTTCATGGGGCAGAAGGTAGAAGAGGCAACATGAGGACAACAATTAAAAATGCTTTTTTGGTTATGTCTGTAGCAGAAAGAAGAAAAGGGACATGATAGGATCACTGCTTGAAGAAGATGGCAAAATAGCAGGCATGCTCACAAGAAAAGATTATTTAGCTGTGGGAGTTGATATATAGTTACAGTGAATTAATTGTTAAACTTTAACATTAGAGTCTCTGGCAAAAGATTGCATCACAGAATCAAGACAATTTCTCCCATCAGTCTGAAACCAGTGGCATATCTGCCCAGGTATCAGGGGTACACCCTGTCCCCAGGCATCACTAATCTGGTCACATGGGGGGGTGCAAAATTGACCCCCCATGTGACTAGGTCCAGTGTGAAGATGATGCGGCAGTAGGAAGTCCTGCTGCTTTGCCGTCTTCGGGTTCCCTTGGCCTTGCCCACATCGTCATGGACATGGGTGGGGCCAAGGACGCTGCCCCCACCCCCCGCAGCCCGGCTTCTGCCCTCCCTTCTGGGAATAGCAGAAGAGATTGCCATCCTCCAAGAGGTGCTTTTATAAGCACTGAGGCCAGTGGCGGAGCTTGGGGGCAGGCCCTCCCCCAAGCCCCGCCCCCGGCCTCAGTGTTTATAAAAGCACCTCTCAGAGGATGGAAGAAGGCAGTCTCTTCTCTCCCCAGAAGGGAGGGCAGAAGCTGGGCTGCCGGGCTTCAGGAGCCCGAGGGAAGGGGGATGTGGTTCAGGGGCGAAACCCCACCCCCAGGTGCAGTGTGGTGGCGCTCCATTTCCCCCTATACGCCCCTGTCTGAAACCTTTCACAGGGATGGGAGATAAGGTAGCCTAATTTCAGAAAAATCTAGTGTAAAATAGTTATTCCAGCATGATGTAGTGGTTAAGAATCTCTCTGTATTGTAGTAATTTATATTTTTGAACAAGATGCTTTTTTAATTAAGTGGATTATCTATAATCAGTTCTCCATTGAGTTAAGTGAACTATTCAGATCATGAATTCTGGTGGGTTTTTATGCCTATTAAAGGTTAATAAAAATAAAGATAAAGAATTCTGGTGGTTTTATTGACAAGGTTTTTAATTTTCAGATACTGGAATCTTGTTTTAACTGATATCCCCAATTTGAATGCAAAAATATTTCTAGATATCTGTTACCTTCTTGAAGAGAGTGCTAATGGTTGTTTGCACTTTCCATAGCTGGTTACATGCTCCGGTGCCTATAAAGAGGGTTCTCTGAGGATCATCCGGAATGGAATTGGAATTCATGAACATGCCAGCATTGATCTTCCAGGGATTAAAGGTCTGCCTGCCATATTTTTGTCTCTGTCTTCAGTGGCATTAATGTATGTTGAAAGCAGCTTGGGTTTCAATCCACTTGCCAAGATTGTCTTGTATGGAATTTTGTGAGTGAGCTTTTTCCACTTTAAAATGAGATTTTAGCTCTCATGCTTGTCTAGAAAACTAAAGGCCGTGTTACATAAAGGTTTAGACATCACTGGAAGTTGTACAAGTTTTCCCTAGCAATTCACATAGTATTTCAACATCAACTAAAAAACTAGGGAGTCAGTACAAGTATGGATCAGTACAACATTTGATATTTTTTTTCAGTTCTTCCAACCTTTACAGCCAATTTGTTTTTCCCATTGCTATACTTTCCTCTTTCTTTCCCTTCGGTCATTGTGTTCTTTACTCAGTGAAAGTTATATATTATTTGAAAATCCAACTTTGGGAATCAGAATTACTTAAACAGAATATCTGGGCATGTTCTTATTTATTTGTGTAACTTATTCTGTGAATTTGAGAATTTTTAGTACGGCGTGTATTGTCTCCAGGGCCCCTGAAAGAAAAGGAATGAGGGAGTTCATTTTTTGTGGATACTTTAGGGATTTTTTTATGGATCTGGATTTTGGAGGATGTTTCTTGCCTAAACATTCTGTTACTTTTGTTTTGTTTTTTTGCTGTACAGGATTGTGGCCTCTGAGATCAGATTCCCACCGTGAAACCGATAACACTTTAGTGCTGTCCTTTGTGGGCCAGACCAGGTAGGAGGACAGCAGTCACTTATCAAATTGCATGTGATCCTGAAAACTACATGGTTTGTTAGGGTAACTGATACCGTCTTTATGTATTCTGTAGGGTTTTGATGTTGAATGGGGAGGAAGTAGAAGAAACTGAACTGACAGGATTTGTGGATGATCAACAAACTTTCTTCTGTGGCAATGTGGCCCATCAGCAATTAATCCAGGTAAGAAATGAATCTGGAGTAAAAGGAGACCTGGGAAGTATGGTATCTTGTCGGGACTGAAGTACAGCAAGTCTGGCACATGTAGACAGATGTTCAAAGAACAAGTTCCCTTTGAGTGAAGAGGAAATACCAGCTTGTGTTCTCTCTGTAGATCACATCTGCCTCAGTGCGCCTCGTCAGTCAGGAGCCCAAGGCCCTTGTCAGCGAGTGGAAAGAACCCAATGGGAAGAACATCAGCGTGGCTTCTTGTAACAGCTGTCAGGTGGTGGTGGCTGTGGGGAGAGTGCTGTACTATCTAGAGATCCACCCTCGGGAACTGAAGCAGATAAGGTGCGTAAGCCCCCTGCTGTGGGACATCTTGGGGCAAGTCATGTGCCTTTCAGTAATACTGACATGTTTCTTCCTTGTCAGTTGCACAGAGATGGAACATGAGGTGGCCTGCCTGGACATCACTCCTTTGGGGGACACCAGTGGCATGTCCCCTCTGTGTGCCATTGGCCTCTGGACTGACATTTCAGCCCACATTCTTAAGCTGCCCTCATTTGACCTGCTACACAAGGAGATGTTGGGAGGAGGTATGCTTGCTCGCATATGTTCCGTGTTGAGAAGGCTGAATATCGTTAGGGGCGATGTTGACTAATTTTTTTCCTCCTCCCTTCAGAGATTATTCCACGATCCATTCTGATGACCACCTTTGAGAGTAGCCATTACCTTCTGTGTGCCCTGGGGGATGGGGCACTCTTCTATTTTGGGCTGAATATTGAGACAGGTGAGCTATAGTTTCCTTTTATTCTCCATACCGGGCTTGCTGAGAACCAATAAGCATTTGGGCATTTTTGATCGTTCCCAACAAAATCAGGATATGTTGGACTTATTCTAACCAATAATTTTGTATATATAAAGAGGCTGTTACCCCCCATGTCTCTTTGTGGTGCCTCTTGAATGAGAAGGTTTTGCACTGGAGAGTGAGCCAATATGGAAATCATGTTGTTTTTCAGCTGTTTTCAGGTAGCACATAAGCACTGGTAGCTCTGTAATCAATTCCCATTCCTGCTTTTTCTTGTTGGCTTGTGAGTGGGATGGGAATGGGTAGGAAAACCATCCCTAGTTCTCTGGCTACCTGATGTAGTGGGATTGTATATGGTGCAGTCGCCCAGTAATGAGTGGACCAGACAACATCTGAATGCCTGGGCTAAGGGTACCTTAGAGTCTAGAGTGACATGTTTATGGAGGGACAGTTGATTTTTTTCACCATATATACAGTTCCGGCATCTTCCGGAAGCTGATTTAAGTGAGTTGACTAATTCAGGATGAGTAGGGTGTGATCATGCAAAGTCAGAGTCCCTGTAATAGTCCTATCTGTCCTGGGCATCAGCCAACAAGACAGTAAAGCCTTATTGTCTGCTTGCAAAAGATAAATAAAACCACTTGGAAGTCCAATAATTCATTCTTATCCAAAAGTGATATTCAGTAGGCATTTTTCTGTAAAACCTGCTTTACATTAAAAAATCCACTAGAGAGCACTGTTGGGTACACATGGCTGGCTTCTCTTCAGGTTGTTTTGCTTGTTTCTGAAACTGGAGCTGTGTCATTCAAAACTCAAAACATACTGTTATTTTTTGGACAATGGCCTCATGTGTAGCACATCAAAGACTCCACTCAGAATCCCATTTTATTTTAAGATGGAGGCCCTTATCTAGGCTAGCATGGAAGGTTTCAGATCAACCCAGGTAACCCCTGATGTTTTTACTTTTCCACACCAGGTTTGCTGAGTGACCGTAAGAAAGTAACTTTGGGGACCCAGCCCACTGTTCTAAGGACGTTTCGTTCCCTTTCCACCACCAATGTATTTGCTTGCTCTGACCGCCCAACTGTGATTTACAGCAGCAATCACAAACTAGTTTTCTCTAATGTTAATCTTAAGGAGGTGAACTACATGTGTCCTCTCAACTCAGATGGATATCCTGACAGGTGAGCGTATTTTGTTGCTCCTCTTTGATTTCCTTGCTGTTGATAGAGCATAGCAGCTTCTACCTCTGCTGTTCTTTTCATGTAGGAGCTTCCATTTTCTTGTGAAATGTCATAGTGTTGTGAGCTTAGATAACACATTCTGACTTCTGGAAATGAACCTAGGCAGTCTGTCAGCCCATGTAGAAGTGACAAGAAGCTATTTACTTACAAGGCCAGTATCAAAACGATAGCTGCAAAACATAATATTCTGAGGAGAAACTGTATATCACTGGCTTTCTTCTCTGGTTCCTCTGATAAATTGGTCCTGTTCATGTTGAAGGAATACTTGGCAAGGAGGGGCGGAAGGTCTCCACACTGCCAGCCTAAATCATCTTCAGAAAACCATTGTCAGAAGCAGAATGCATCCCTTTCTCATTTGTTCTGCCTCTACATAGGAAGTATTCTTCCTGCTACATTCCTTCCCCCATAAGATACAAAATTATTCAGAAACTATTACTCTCCATTCTGAGATAGGTGGTTTGCATTTTTATGATGTAGCATCCTATACCTTACCCAAACTCAGTAAAGCTGAAGTCCAAGATTATGTTGAGTGATCCTGGCACTCACGGTGAACCTCTAAGTTAATGGATGATGGCCAGTCATGAGGATAAAACAAAGCAGCCATTGTTTCTGGTATTTAATTCCACAATGAGACTGATTGTTCAGAAACTTTTTTTCCTTAAGAGCAGGAAGAATATGATATGGAGAATAATTGTTGTACGGGAGTCAAAAGACAGTTTTCTGAAAGACAGTTTAGACTGGCAGTGAGGAGGTCCTTTCTCAAGTGACTGATCCTCAAAGCAGAAACTTTGTCAGGCGATGATAGGAAGCTAAAAAGGATTCTTTTTAGAGAGGAGCTGGAGGAGACTGACCGGAGCAAGCAGACGGATTAGAGCAAATAGACTGATTGGAGCAACTAGCTATGTCATAAACACAAACACCACACTCTTTGTAGTAAGTAATCCTTCTATCATGCGCAGGCTGGTTTGTAATGTCAGCACATGGATTCTCTTTCACAACCATACACAGAAGTATCTTCCACTCCTGGTGCTGTAAATATCTCTATGCAACTGTGTCCTCATAGAGAATCCCTCCTCTGCAAGACATGATACTTGTTCAGAATATACATCTGTTTCTGCTTATCTGTTGCTTGCATTTTTACTTATATCCAGCATAGTATATGGAGTAAGCAAGATATTAATGCCTTTCTTGACCTGTGTGTTCCTCTCATTGCTTTAGTTATATGGGTAGGAATTTTGGAGGTAGAAGACATTGTATGAGGAGGGTTGATGGGGGGAGATTTCCTTTCTTTCTTTGAAATATTTGTTTGTCCTTATTTTTATAGCCTGGCTTTGGCCAATAACAGCACTTTGACAATCGGCACCATTGATGAGATTCAGAAGCTGCATATCCGCACTGTCCCTCTGTATGAGTCACCCAGGTGAGCTGAGCACAAACCTGTTACTGTCTTGTCATCAGGCCAATCACAGTGCCATAGGTTAACTGGAGATATATATTATCCACATTATCTCTGGAAGCCTCCTCTTCCTTTTGCCTTTTCTAGTGCTTGGAAAGTGGTAGATCGGTCTCTTACTTAGGAGCTCTTGCAGGAGAGGACTTGGGATGAGAAATATTCTCTTGAAACTCTTTTTGAAACTCATTTACTGAAAAGCCACTGGTGTGAGTCTAGTTCACTGTCTTGGTACTTACCTGTGTGTATGTTTTTGCTGTTCAGGAAAATCTGCTATCAGGAAGTATCTCAGTGTTTTGGAGTGCTCTCCAGTCGCATTGAAGTTCAGGATTCCAGCGGAGGTACCACTGCACTGAGGCCCAGTGCAAGCACCCAGGTGAAAGGAAACCCCTTGAATTTATATGGATTTGGGGTGCTGTACAAGCAGTAACATGGCTCCTGCAACTGTGATTTCCCTATGATTGACCATTATTAGGGAACTAGACTCTTCCAACTCTTGTCTGATGTTGTGATCCTTAGGTGCAGAATGTGTGGTTCTCCTGCCTTAGGATGAGATAACTGTCACTCCATGGTGGTCTTCAGTCTAGCCACACTGTGGAGACCCTCAATTACTGAAATTCCTGTTCCCTTCATTTTCTAGGGCTCATAAACTTCTCCATCTCCTATTATGAGGAGATTCTAGGTTCATTTTGCCATTTGTCTCTTCTATGCTGTGTTCCAAATGTCTCTTCAATAAACAGTCACTAAGAAACCTAGCAGTACTGATCTGTTTCTTAATTGTGCCATAGCCAACATATTCTTCCCAAATCCTAGTTACATCGGATTTGTATATAGGTATTTTATGGACGAAATGATGAAGAAGAAGAAGAAGAGTTTGGATTTATATCTCCCTTTTCTCTCCTGTAGGAGACTCAAAGGGGCTTACAATCTCCTTGCCCTTCCCCCCTCACAACAAACACCCTGTGAGGTGGGTGGGGCTGAGAGAGCTCCGAAAAGCTGTGACTAGCCCAAGGTCACCCAGCTGGTGTGTATGGGAGTGCACAGGCTAATCTGAATTCCCCAGATAAGCCTCCACAGCTCAAGCGGCAGAGCGGGGAATCAAACCCGGTTCCTCCAGATTAGAATTCACCTGCTCTTAACCACTACGCCACTGCTGCTCCTTTTAGAAACTTTTAAGGACTGGTCTTTGACCGTAATGATAAAATTCTATTCATTCTGTTCTTCCCAAATCCGTTCCATTGTTTCCTTTTCCTCAATCTCAATATGGAATTAATGTTTATGAACTTGGCAAATACTGGTCTTATACAAATGTTCTTGTTCCTTTGGTATTTGGAGGACATATAATGGAGTGGCCCCATTCAGTGGGGCTTGATTATTTCCTCCCCCTGGACGTGTATTTCCTGTTTACTTTCTTGCCCTTCTTGGTACCTTCAGGACCCATTGAAGGAATAACCTTTCTCTTCATGTTCCAGGCTCTTTCCAGCAGTGTGAGCTCCAGCAAGTTATTCTCAAGCAGCACAGCTCCACATGAGACATCTTTTGGTGAAGAGGTAGAGGTGCACAACCTGCTCATTATAGATCAGCACACATTTGAAGGTGCAACTCTTTGGGCTGCGTTTTGCTTCTTATGGGAGGCACTGAAGGGTGGAAGATAGATTGGGGGGGAGGGGGAAGGGGCATATATGTTGGCATGGAGACCCATGAATTGTAAACATGTGTTGTAGGGTGGCCTCTGTTCTGTTATTTGTGGTTGCTGCACATTTAACTCTTCGGCACGTTGGAAAATATCCTTTGCAGAGTTCTGAATAGTTTCTCTCTTTTTTTTGCCCCTCTGTTTTTTTTTTGCCCTTAGTGCTTCATGCTCACCAGTTTCTGCAGAATGAGTATGCACTAAGCCTGGTCTCTTGCAAACTGGGTAAAGATCCCAACACTTATTTTATTGTGGGCACCGCCATGGTTTATCCCGATGAAGCTGAACCCAAGCAAGGCCGGATTGTGGTGTTTCATTATTCTGATGGTAAGAGTGGGAAATGTGAAATCCAGTTCCACATGTTTATTTCTTGTACTAACAGCTTGCCTTTCTCACTGAGATGCTAAGCATATTACAAAATGAGAACAAATAAAGGAATAAAGAAAACAGTATAAGGTATATCACAGACAATACACCAACTGGAAACCAAAAATTATAAATGGATGCAGTACAAACAGTATAATTCTACAGCAAGTGCTGCAAATGACTCAACTCTGTGTCCTTTTTGAAAAGGCCATCCTGAACATTCAAAAATAGAGCAGTGCAAACAACAGTAATGCCTCCTCTGGCAGGCAGATCTGTGGTCATCATTAACATTGCAGTTTTTGCTTCCTTTAAAGTCATAATTTTTTCTGAGCACTGTTGTGTACTCATGAGATAGGATTGCTCCAAGTCTCCTCTGCTCTAAAAGCCTCAGCATGTTAAGAACTGCCTTATATCAGCTGCAGAGCAGAAAAAGAAGCATATAGGGAAGATTATGTCACAGTTTTCCTAAATGGCACACATTTGTTGCAACTTGTCCTCAATCCCAAGGGCACTTCTAACCTGCCTCTGGTCACCCTTGCTTCCTGCTTCACGAAGAATGTGGAGTGTGTGTATTTTCAAAGTTTGTTGTATTGATGTGTATTCTAGGCAAATTGCAGAGCTTGGCTGAGAAAGAAGTGAAGGGAGCTGTTTATTCCATGGTGGAATTCAATGGAAAACTTCTAGCGAGCATAAATAGCACGGTAAGGCTTCCAGAAGCTTCTCCACTGGTGTTCTGCAGAGCTGACGTGATTAGCACACTGGGTGAAAGTGTGAGTATTTTGGATGCACTGGTGTTATAGTCTGTTTTGTCTTGGACCTTATAAGTCTCTCCCACCAGGTGCGGCTGTATGAGTGGACAGCAGAGAAAGAGCTTCGCACAGAATGCAATCATTATAACAATATCATGGCACTCTACGTAAAGACAAAGGGCGACTTCATCTTAGTTGGAGATCTGATGCGCTCTGTCCTTTTGCTTGCTTACAAGCCCATGGAAGGCAACTTTGAAGAGGTATCAGTGCGTTTACCTTAACTGATGCTTCAGTTTGGGGTGCTTGATGGGAATATAGAACTGGGGTTTTTTTTTCTTGTTTTCTAATCAGTCTTGACTTTTAGTGCAGAAATAACATTCTGTACAGCATATTATCATATGACACAGTAAAGGTACACCTGTAAATGTCTTATTAAACCCTCTTTAGGGACCATCCTACCTTTAGTAGCGTGAAGGTGACTGTCTGAGGCTGCAAATTTTGTATGCCATTAAAGGATAGTGAACTGTCAGTTGTTTTATTTATAAGTCATACTTTAGAGATGGGAGAACTATTTATATTTTCCACTTCAGGTACCAAATGTCTCAGGCATGTTCACCTTTATACTACATTAAAGCCAATTTGGATTCTGGGCTTGGATACAAATGGCATCATCATGGAGAAGGGAATGATGTTCTGGATTAATTAACATTGTAGTGTGATCATTCTTGAATTTTCTGAGATGAATAATCTAGCAAGCTTTACAGTTGCCTAGACATCTTACTCTTCTGCTCAAGACAATAGACTCTTAACTATGCAGAGACGGAACCATAGCACAAGATGTACATGAGTGCTTTTAAAAAACAACAACATGTGATTCTTTTCTATCAGGTCTGTCATTCTGCCTCTTTCGTAATTAGTTATCTTTCTGAATGAGAGAGATCCCAAAGCAGAACTGGAGCACAGAAATACAAAGGCTCTTGCAGTGAGAACCTCCAGATAGATTGGTGCATTCTATTATAGGGCTATTTATCCTCCATTTCAGATTGCTCGAGACTTTAATCCAAATTGGATGAGTGCGGTAGAGATTTTGGATGATGACAACTTCCTGGGGGCAGAGAATGCATTTAACTTGTTTGTGTGTCAGAAGGACAGGTAAGTTTCTTCCATAAGACAGAGTAGACACAAGACATCCACAACAGAATGGAGCAGTGGGAGAGAATTATCTCCATTTTTTTTGCCCACTAGACTTTCTGTGTTGCAGTGCGGCCACAACTGATGAGGAACGCCAGCATCTTCAGGAGTTGGGGCTGTTCCATCTGGGCGAGTTTGTCAACGTCTTTTGTCATGGGTCCCTGGTCATGCAGAATCTGGGTGAAACATCCACACCAACACAGGGCTCGGTGCTCTTTGGCACAGTCAATGGAATGATTGGTAAGACTTCTGCCATCTTTCCTTGAAACAGGCTTGCCACTGCTTGTGAGTATGAAAATATGCCAGGGGTTAAGGGGGCGCTGTTAACCTGGAGGTGGTGGAAAAGCAAAGGAGCTTGAGCAGCAGATTCTGGGAGGAACATGTGGATGGAAAACCTTGTCTCTCAGTGCACCCTGAGGTACAATAGCATCTTCCAAGACTGGCAATAGCAAACTCTTAAATGGTAGCAGTTGAACATTGCTTGAAACAGTTCTGCTTATCTTTTGTAGGATTGGTGACTTCACTGTCAGAAAGCTGGTATAACCTCCTGCTTGATCTTCAGAACAGACTCAATAAAGTCATCAAAAGTGTGGGAAAAATTGAACATTCCTTATATCCTTTCCCTTCCTAGTGTCATCTAGTTTAACATATTGGAATGCTTTAAAACACTAAGCATGGTGCAGAGATATTTTTGAAGAGACCGGTTACTTTCCTTCAGATTTGTACACAGAGCTGAGGGTAGAGATTAAAATTCTAAATGAGTTGTGCATTTCACATTTCAGCCAGAGAAATACACTGCATGAGAAATTGAAAGGTCTACCACTGATACTAAAAATGACTAAGACAGGATATGAACAGAAAGTCACACTTTTGTCCATGCTAAATGAAATTTAAAGGATTTTTCATAATCCAAGGAAAATTAGACCATGTTTAAAAATCCATGAAAGATATACCAGGAACTGAATTATACATTTGAATACAATATCATCAGTTTAAATCCGATAATGTCAATTAAAATAAGAATGATCTACAGGGAGATTATAAAAATCTAAGAACTGACTCCTGCAGGGCTTTGATGGGCCAAAAGTGTCCAGGAAAAATATTGATGAGTGACTTGGCAGAGAAGACCAAAAGCTAAGTAAACCACTCAAGACACAAGAGTATCTGCAGTTCGGAAAAAAGGAGCCTTTACCCATATTGTAAAGCAGAGATATCAAGAAAGGCAAGGGTGAAATAGGAATCTTATGGAATTTTAAAAGGGCTAACACATTTTATTTTAGCATAAATTTTCATGGACTTCAGCTCACTTTCTCAGATCTGATGAAATGGATTCTAGTGCACAAAAATTTATGCTAGACTAAAATTACGTTTGGCTTTAATGTGCCATAAGATTCCTGTTTACTGCAGTAGATGAGCACAAAAATTCCTCTGGGATTTTGCATGTTGCTTCATAAACTCGGCTCACTTTATCCAAAGTGTTCTGCATTAAAAGTGTACTTCAGCACTCAGGCCAGACTTTCCACTTGTGCTTGAACTCTTGCACAAGCGAAAAACACAAGTGGAAGAAGTATGGTAGCCACTTGCACTATCAGACTTACTCTATCCCTACTTGTGTTTCTGCTTGCACAAGATCTAGTGCAACCAGTTTCTGGATACTATTATGGGGAGGGAGGAAAGCGTTCAGTTTATGTCTCTGCTTGTGCATCACTAGATCCAGGCCAACATGTATAACACACATGTAAAGTGTTACTGCCTCTCATCCCTTTGTGCAGGAAATCAATTTTGCATCTTCCCAAAAGAGCAAAAACACTCAGTGTGTACCTGCTTAAGACAGGATAGGGGAAACGTTTTGAAAAAGCCATCCCAGGGTGGCAGTTCCCTTGAAAACAGTGCCATCACAGGACATTTTCAAGTGTATTTCCATAATTGTTCATTATGTTTCTTTGCAGCATGCTCTGGGGAGGTGACAGAAAGGGCTGTTACATGGTACATTACACCTGGAACTAGACTTTCCTGTGCAGTGTTATTCCATATCTCCCAATTATCAACTCTGAACTCAACTCTTGTTTCAGAACAATGCAGTTACTCTGTATGTCTTCTTTCTGATAGACCAGTGATGGCGAACCTTTTCAAGATCGAGTGCCCAAATTGCAACCCAAAACCCACTTATGTCTCCCAAAGTGCCAACACGGCAATTTAACCTGAATAACCCCCTCGAGCAGGGGCCAGCCTGCTGTAGCCTCCAGCAAGTTCCACATGCGCCGCTCTGCGCCTCTCTAGCATCTCTGCCCACCCCCACCCCCACCTCCCCTCAGGCACCAGGCCCACCAGCCGAGTTGTCCCTGCTCACTGAGGTGCATGCACATCAAGTCCAGGGGCCCAGGCCAGCCTAGATATGTGTGTGTGTGGGAGGGGTGATTTCCCCCCCACATGATGAACTCTGTGTATGCGTGCCCACAGAGAGGGCTCTGAGTGCCACCTCTGGCACCCGTGCCATGGGTTCGCCACCACTGTGATAGACCATTCCTGTTATTTATCTGCTGCCTAGTAAAATGGACATAAAGATGCCACTCCTGCCCTTAAAAATCTACAGCCTAATTTTATAGATGGGTGAATGAATGTTGTTAAAGTGCTGTCATGTTTTGGAAGTTGGTGGTACTGTTGCATGTGGAAGATATGAGATTCATTGGATCTTGAGAGGGAAATCTAAGGCTGGTGTAGTTATAAGGTTTGTTTCCTTGACTCTTAATTGCACTTGGAGATCATTTCATACAGAACGCAAGACAGAGCTAGCCACTGGGTTCATTGATGGAGACTTGATTGAAAGCTTTCTAGACATCAGTCGACCCAAAATGCAGGAGGTGGTGGCTAACTTACAGGTAAGTTGGGAAAAGTAGTTCTTTAGGAGAAGATTTTGAGGCAAGCCCTTCTCAAGACAAGCAACTAAGAAGAAGGGCACAACTCTCATCAGTGTTTTCTGCAGAGTGACTGCTTCTCATTTTCCTGTTTCAGATCGATGACGGCAGTGGGATGAAAAGGGAGGCCACAGTGGATGATTTGATCAAGATTGTGGAGGAACTCACCCGTATCCACTAGCTGGATGAGGAGATTTTCCCTAGCACCTTCCTCCATGTCAGCCTATGGAATCTTTCCCACTTGCTGCTGGGGTCCCCTAGCTAGTTGCACTAGAGGCCATAGCGATGTGCCTAGGTGAAAGTGGGGGATCTGAACTGAGCCATCTCACAAGGGACTTGTGGATGCAGTGATGGCCACTGATGTCGTTACCTTCTGCTTGGACTCACCAATCCTATGGCTCTCATCTGCCAACCCAGTCCTGTTCCTTGTAACAGCCAGAAGTTGGCAAAGGTGCATCCCTTACCTAGACTCTTCCCACAACTCATTCACTGTTGTCTTTCAGTATCTTTGTTTGGATTTTTTCTCCTTGTGTTTGAAGTGGAAGTCTTTTTTTCCTCTTCTGTTTGGATGAGGTGTGGCTAGATGGCTGTGTCTGCTGTGGGGGAGACGGTAAATGGTGCCTGCTCAGGCTTATTGGAGGTGCCTGTCTGGGTGAGGAACCCAAGTGGGTGGAAGGCCTTTCTATCCCCAGGCCTTGCTGCCCATTCAGGAAGAAGGGACTCCAAAATGATTTTTTCTGTTTGTTGGTTTTGGAATTTTACCAAATAAAGTAGTCCAAGAGAAAAGGATTGTCTACTGTTGTTACACACTCTCCCTGTTCTGTTGTAACCCGGGATGGTGGTAGTGGTGGTATTCTGGCGATGCTTAAGTAAATGTTCTTCAAGTTCATTTTCATCTTTAGCATCTGATTTCTTTCAAAAATGTCTCTTCCTTGTGGTTTTGCAGAAGGCTGCCTAACACTTTCCTAGCTGAAGGAATGGAGCTTTGATTTGAGCGATTGTTTGTTGCTGAGCCCTGATCTTGACATTGGAGTTGCTCCTTCTCCAGCCTAGAGGAGGCAGAATTCCAAGAAACAAGGCTAGCACTAAATTTTATTAGAAAACCCCTTTTCCTCTGAAAACCAGCAATATCCTCTGCTGGCAAAAAAGATAAACTTTCAGCTGTATTGCTCTATTTTTCCACTTCAACCTTCTAATAATGAAAGAGGTTCGTACTTAAGTGACTCTTCCTCCACCTCGCCCCCCCTTTTCAGGAAGAATTGCATTCAGTCCCTACTGACAATGAGTTTGGGCCAGGGACGTAGGTATAGATTTTTATGGGGGGGTTGAGGGGCGGGGCCATGCCCCCACCTGCCCCTGGGGGCGTGGTCACACATTCCCAAGCCCTGCCCCACAGCTTCAGTGCTTATAAAAGCAACTCCGAGGCCAACAGACTCCCCCACCTGTCCTCCCCTGCTCCCCACCAACTGAACTTCCAGCTGACAGCCCCTTCTACCCTCCCCCCTGGGCAGAGGCATAGCTAGGGAAAATGAAGCCTGGTGCAAAATCTGAGTTTTGCGCACCCCCCCCCCCCCATGGACAGCAGCTGTGATGCTGAAATCCACCCCACTTTCAATAGTGTTTAAACCAGAGAGCTCAAATTCTCCTTTTAAATCCACCTTAAAGGGAGAATTTGGGGTCCCCAGTTAAAACAACATTGAAAGTAATGCTGTTTTGTGGTGGATTCTTCTCCACCCTGAAACAGCATCACTTTCAACGTTTAAACTGGGAACCTCAGATTCTCCCTTGAAATCCATGCTGAAGGGTGGGGGGATTTAAAAGGAGAATCTGGGGGGGGGGGAATTGGGGGGGCTGTCAGGGGTGCAATTGTTAAGCTAGCAGCACCAAACTTTCAGGGTATCTTTAGGAGACTCTCCTAATGATACCATCCAAGTTTGGTGTAGTTTGGTTAAGGGGGTCCAAAGTTATGGACCCTCAAAGGTGCAGCCCCTATCTTCTATTAGCTCCCATTGGAAACAATAGGGGATGGGGGCACCCCCTTTGGGAGTCCACAGCTTTGGACCCCCTTGACCAAACTTCACAAAACCTGAGTGGTATCTGTAAGAGACTCTCCTAAAGATAACTCCCAGGTTTGGTGAAGTTTGGTTCAGGGGGTCCAAAGTTATGGACCCTCAAACCTCACCAAACCTGGGTAGAAACATCAGTAGAGTCTCCCAAAACATCCCTGAAATTTTGGTGCTGCTAGCTTAAAAACTACGCCCCCTGCAGGTCAAAAACAAAAAAATACAAAATACCCCACAGACGGGGGGCGGAGATTCGGACATGTAATGGGGGCATTGAACCCAAGAACCCCCCACCACCACCTATGTCCTTGGTTTGGGCTTCCTTGTGGTGGGGGAGAAAGGCATTATTCAAACTGGTCTTATGAAGCTTCAGCAGTTCCTCTCAAACACTCACTGAAAGACTAAAGGAAGCTCCTTGCCCTTCTCCATTCCTCTCCTATTAAAGTGCAGATGTAGGTTCTGCCCCACTGACAGCTTCCAACACTGTCAGGGCTTCTTAACCCTTGTTTTCTTGGGAGCACTTCTTGTCTACTGAGTCTTATTCTGTGTTAGCTCAAATTCTTGGGCGCACTGGAAAATTAACATATCCTGTAATGTTCAGCAGAAGGAAGACTGTTTCCAAAGTAACTGTCTCAAACTGTTTAGGTTGATACCTCTTGTAACAGCAATAGCGAAAAGCCATGTTCTATACAAATCTTTATGTATTAGATAGCTTTGATTTCTTATCTCTTCAGCCTGAAGCCTTTCCAGCAGTGTTACTGGCATTTGGTTTCATTGTTCATACTGTGTTCTACCATGCAGTTGCCAAACAGAGGTGTTATAGCTGCTAATGCCAAAAACAGCAAGTTTCCAATAAAACATTTTGTTCTTCAAAAGGTTTCCCCTTGGAGCAGTGTCTTTGCGGGAAACGTTCGCTTTATAAGAGATGCAGACCATGTAATCTAACCCAGTGGAGCTAGTGGCCAAGTTGCTTTATAGTTGGGAGTTCTCTTGAACAGGCTGGCTCTGCTCCCAGAAGGAATGATTAAGAGATCTGAGACTTTTGAAATGTTGAGACTACTGCATTCTATTTTCAGTTGTTCTTTTGGTTTGGTCATAAATAAACTGAAAGCATATCATAGCTCGAAGGTGGCCTTTGCTCACGCATGCCACTTGTGGAAATCTTTCGTTTGTGTATCTACTAAAGCTCACAAGTGGAAAAGTAATTTGGTATTCATGGGAGTGGCATACATATACCTTTTGAATTGCCTGCCTTGTCATTTTTCAGGAGAAATTCATATTGGAAGTGGTGGGCAAATAGTCTAGGTGGAGTACATTTGCAGGTTAACAACAAAAAAGGTGAGAGGGAACCAGTAACTGAGTTTATTTGGACGGTCCCATCAAGCCATCTTATACATAATTGTCTCCATCCTATACATAATTGGCTAAGGGTTTGAATGCCCGAAGATGAACCCTTAGCCAACTGGGGTGCAGGACACACAGGGACCCAAGCCTTGTGCATCCTTTGCTCCTATTGGCCATTGCCAGGTCCTCAAAGCACCAGGCCATTGCTCCCCCACCCCCTCCCCGCAGGGTTGCCAGGCCTCAAAGGGCCCAGCAAATGCTCCCCCTGCCCCCTCCCACTCCAACCATCTACATTCCAACCTCCCCCACTCCAGCCACACCTTTTAACTCCCCCATCCCAAAACTTGCCTTGCCACCCTCACCCCACCCTCAGTCACACCTTGCCACCCTGCACCCACCCCAACACTCACCTTGCAACACTCCCCCCACCCCAAGTCTCTCATCTCCACCTTCCCCATCTCACCTTGCAGCCCCCCACCCCGAGCCACTTCTCTTGACCCTGCCCCCACCCCAACACTCACCTTGCCACCCTCCCCCACCCCAAGCCACTCCTCCCCACCCTCCCCCTATCCTCACCTTCCCACCCACCCCAAGCCACATTTCTCCCACCCCCGAGCCACAGAACCCAAGTAAGTGGTGTGCTGTGAGGAAGGGTTGTGTGGGGGCCGCTGCAGCCCCAGTAAAGCCCCTTGCGGGGGGGAGATGCTTCCTATTCGACCCTTTACTAGGGCCAATTGCATCTTCCCCACAATGGGCTTTGCTGCTAACTATAAATAATGCTTATTCCTACTTATAAATAAATACATATGCACAACTGTTAAGAATATTATATACAGAAATGTAATTTTCATATTTTATATAATTTTAGTACAAATCAGTGATACACAGCTTAGTGTAGTGGTTAAGAGCAGGTACATTGTAATCTGGAGAATCAGGTTTGATTCCTCGCTCTCCCACTTGAGCTGTTGAGGCTTACCTGGTGAACTAGATTAGCCTGTGCACTCCAGCTTTCATGCCAGCTGGGTGACCTTGGGCAAGTCACAGTTCTTCAGAGCTCTCTCAGCCCCTCCCACTTCACATGGTGTTTGTTGTGAGGGGGGAAGGGAAAGGAGATTGTAAGTCCCTTTGAGTCTCCTTACAAAAGAGAAAGGGAATATAAATCCAAACTCTTCTTCTTAGATCACAGACCCTTTTTATACCATGGTTTCGCAGGTGCTGAAGGAATAAAAAGCAACAATCTAATACAAGTACAAGTTAGGTTTTGCAAGTCTTTCAAGACGTGTTTATAACAGCTTTCAGTGCAGACCACTGTAGCACAACTACCTTCCAGTAGGTGTGCACACATTATAAAAACCAAACTTAAACTGCCAAAAACAACCTTGTGTTTTTTTTACCTCATCAGAAAAATAAGCACCATGTTGTTTTCCAGTCAGGAAAAAAGATGACATAGGCTGTTGAGTGTTTTCCAAGCTGGGAAAAACATCATGTGCTCTTCATGTCTACCTACATTCAAGCAAGAGAAACTGCAAGAGAAACCCCAGACATGGAGAAGTACAAAGAGCGTCCCCAAAGTTCTATGCACTACAGGGGAAGAGGAGCTGCCCACAGTGTATGAGAGAAAGACAGTGATATTTTGGGAAAAACTCAAAGCTCCCACTTTGTATTTCTCTATCTGGACAAATGGAACAGGATATGACAATTTCTCTTTTTTGTGAATCATTTGTACTCAGTAGCATTGGAAGGTGAGAACATGTTTAGTAACAGCTTTTTGTAAGTTTTAGGGCTTGGAGCTCTTTTGAAAATGAAGTTATGTGGCCTCTATTTCATTTCCCCAGAATGGCTCTGTCTGAAAGCCCTTGTGGAGAGGTTTTTGACATTCTACCTGGTGTTCTCTCAGATTTGTTTAATTAAATGCCCACTTGCTCTTTATTCATATATTACGTTTTATGGCGATTTTTTGTATTTTGCATAATTCTACATGGAGGATTCACCATAAAATCTGTATGAACAAGAGAGAGAAACATTTAGAACTTTTTAAATTTCATCTCTCTGGGAACTTGCCTGAGCTGATTTACAAAAGAAAAAAGAAAACATTAAAATATATCAATTCATTATTAAAGCCCAGCCCAGCATAAAAACATAGATCACAAAAATAGACTACAGACAACTTAAAACAGCAGTTTAAAAAGTGGGTGTCCAGAGATGTTATGGCTTGGTGCCTAAAAGCACAGTGGGTGCCAGGTAAGCCTCATGGGGATGGGTATTCCATTAATGAGATGCCAATGCTTAGCAGCATATTTTGATGTGAGGAGAGTGGTTGTCCCATCATGTAACCTTTAGATAGTTGAAACGGGATCTATTATAAAGGTTAGTTAATTCTTGCCAATTAATAATGTTCCAAGGCTAGTGGGATGGTCAAGCTACTGTCCTTCAGGGAGCAGATTATTGCTGAAGGAACCAAAAAACCATAGTACTTCACAAATGAAAGAAAAATACTTATTTTTTTTAAAAAAATGATCTATCTTAAGCATATGATGGTTACATTCCCATTCATATCTCATCTGAGTGCACTAGATCATCTGACCAGGTTGATTGGTAGCTAGATGATGAGACAGGAGGTCTGAGTGATCAACCACTACTTCTGTTACCCTGTCCCCTGCTGCTGTGTGTGGAGTTTTTCATACAGTCTCCAGTCTTCACAAGCCCCATCTCTGAAGGTAGTTCCAGACCTTCTTTGCTTTTATTGTAGGCAATGCTTTGGCCTTGTACACAAACCTCAGAGTCTAGCAAGTTCTCTTGCAAAATCAGAGTTGCAACAAAAATGAGGACTGGCCACCTCTTACTAGTATGGGAAGCCACCACAAACTAGTCTGTCTGCTTTCCAGTCTTGCCACGCCCTCAGCATGATTTTAACATCCATAATCCTGCGCACCAGAGGTGACAAAAACTACAAGCTTGCACAGTGTGCTATCCAAAAAACTACAGCTTCTGGCCTGAAATTGTAACGGTCCTTTCTGTTATCAAAAGTTCCTCTTGGTTAATCATGCTGCTTCTTTCTGGGATTTCAGGACTTTGCCTGCCTTGCTGCTGGCCTTTCTAAAAAGGAAAGTTTATAAGCTGACCATTCACACAAACAGGAATATCTTTGTATTTGATTTATTATTTTGATCGATGAGCTTCATTTACATGCATATGATTTAAGAATGTGTAGAATGGCCCCCAGTGTAGAATGCTTTTGAAAAGGTGCATTTACAAGGAATGAGTCAAGGACTACTAACAATGGTTGCTCAATAGACATTCATGGTCAGACTTAAGCGGTACAGTTCTGAATACCATGTGCTGGGAACCATGCTGAGAAAGTTGGTGCCATCATGACCTGCTGGGGTCTCTGCCTGACCAGTGCTGGAAGCAAGATGTTGGACTAGATCAGTGGTTCTCAACCTTCCTAATGCTGCAACCCTTTAAATACAGTTCCTCATGTTGTGACTCCCAACCCTAACATTTATCCATTTTACAGATGGAGAACACTGATGCAGAGAGTCTTAGGCGACCCCTGTGAAAGGATTGTTCGACCCCCAAAGGGGTCTTGACCCCCAGCTTGAGAACCACTGGACTAGATGGACCTTTGTCCATCTGTCAAGCAAGGCTTATGTTTTCTCACTGTAACATTTGATTCCTCCAATTCCTCGGTCCTTATAAATGACACACCTACTTCTACCAGGTACTCACTTGGGGCTGGGGGAATACCAACTGTAAATCTCAGCCAACTGTGAATCTCAAGCTGCCTCACCTCCAACTAGGGTTGTTCTTCTTCCAGAAAATTGCTCAGCTGGAGAGAAAACAGCACAAGCTCTCTGAAGAAGATTTTTCGCCCCTATGCTTTGTTTTCTTTTCCTAGAGAAAAACAAACAATGTGACTTGGCAGTGTGCATTATTACTAGTATTGACAAAGTATACAGAAAGGGACAGTCCATTGCTTATCTGTTTAAAGAGTAAATGTACCATAGAATGGTAGGTAAGTAAGGTCACATCTATATTTGGTTCAGTCACTTTTCTCTGTTGCACTCATATTGTGTTGAAATATAGTTCACCACCATGTTTGTACTGCCAATCTTTCCCCAAAATGTCTCTTCTCATTGATGTAAACTTAATTAAAAAGTCTATGAAACTTCATGGGGGATCAATATGAGAGAGGCCCCCCCCCCCCAATCCTCTCCATCTCCAACTTTTCAGCTCCTCCTTCAAGGCACATTCCTTTCACCTACCAACCTCAAACCTGGCTTTTGCAGGAGAAAAGAGATGTCTCATACCTTGTGCTGTCTTGGCTAAGGACCTAGCAGGGAGGTGGCAGGAACAGGCATTGTGTCTCCACATGTTTTCCCCTCAAAAGTAAGGGGTCAACTACCCATTGAAACCCCTGGGAAAATTCTCAGTGGGCTGCTGTCATTATCTGACCCTGTTCTGGCCCGATCCTGTCATTTCTCCTGGCTGGGATGTGGGATCCCCTGTCTGGGACTGTTATCTCTTGCCTGCTTCTTAGTTTGCTTTTCGGTGCAGGCTAATCAACCCATTAGGCAGCTGCTGGCTTTTACACTTCAAAGCAGTGGGGAGTAAGGGGTTTTGCTTTGGTCAGGGCCTCTGCTTTGCTTTGATAAAGGCCACGCCTCCGCCTTCCCAGGAGAATGGAGGGGTGCCTGCTTCCCCTTGGGAACTGATGCCAAAGGGTGGTGTCAAACGACATGGTGGGGAGAGGGAATGGAAGGTGTTTTGGTGCTCAATTCTTAGTTCTGTTAATGAACTAAATACTTAATCCTGTTGCTGTTTTCAATAAAGGAAATCATTTGAACACGAAGTCTCATTATTGAACAGTCATGGAGCATGGCAGCTGTTGTCCTGGAAGACTGCCTTTACTGGAGACATCTCCTGTTTCCTCCTCCCTCATCAGGGTACTTTGTGGAATCCCATCATTGTCAGCAATGTCTCAATCTTATTCTTCTTCCCCTGTTGGGTAGGCCAGCTGCTGAGCTGCAGCAGCCCTCCCCAGTGAGTGCATCACCCTTCCCCGTCACTACAGTCTCTGCTCTGACTGGCCATGCAACCAGGAGCTGCAGCTTATCACCACCTCGCCCTGCTGGGCTTTGGCTACACTGGGCCAGCTGAGGGTGCAGAAGAGCCACAACTGCTGCAGGCAAGTAGCATTTTACTGCTGTGGTACCGTCTAGGCCTGCCTAGCTGTGATGGGGCCAGGGCATAACTTACTACCCTGCCCATTCAGGGCTGCACATAAGGAGGATAACTGGGAAGCAGGCTTCCTTTCCCTCCAACTGCATTAGTTGGGGGTGGTTACTCTCCCCTGGTTGATAAGATGGTGCTTGGCTTTTTTTAGGAGAGGGGAGCACAAGGTGGGGCCACTATAGGATTGCCACCTCCAGGTTGGGAAATACCTAGAGATCTGGGGGAGGGGGTGGAGCCTGAGGATAGTGGAGCTAGGGATGGGAGGAACTTCAATGGGGTATCATGCCATAGATCAGCCATTTTCTCCAGGTGACCTCTATCGTCTGGAGATCAGTTGTAACCGCAGGAGATCTCCAGCCACCACCTGGAGGTTGCTACCTTAGGTCACTATGAAGCCCTTTTCTAAGGCTGTTCTAGTCCCTAGGCCATCCCTGTCCTAGAGGGATGTTTTCTATTTTGTTGTCCAAAAATATGCCTGCCTTCCCTTTTTTCAGAACTGGCTATTGATTGGGGATTACAAACTGTTAGAAATGTATGGGGTTCTCCTCCAAACTATGTTCTGGGACAAGCATTTGGCCTGTCCCTGGAACCATCGTAGACTGAAAAAAAATCTGATTTGTGTGTGTGTGTGTGTGTGTGTGTTACTCTGATGCTTGCAGTTGCCCTAATCCTCTGTCAGTGGCATGGTCTCTTGTCCAACATGAATGAACACCAGCCCCATCTGTAAGTTACAGTGAACACATGTATCATCTACATACTGTGTAAATTGGAGTTTTTAAAGTCCATGTGTTCAGTAATTTCCATGTGCCATGCAATGCTTGTACATGTGACTGTGTAATACAAATCCCACATTATTAAGTGAATGGGTGTTAGCTTTTTCTTACAAACAGATGGACACACATGCATCATCATACACGCAGGGTGTAAATGCTTTCACTGTAGCACGAGCAGAGCTATTGTGGTTTCCAAATCCCACTTTGATTGTGGTGAGGGTCTACCTTCATTTTTGACATTTCTCTCTGCTGACATATTTTGCTGAGTTGGTTAGTTGCAGTGGTCCATTTTTATCATTTTGACTAATTCAACTTCTTCTCTATGGCCCCTTCCGCACATGCAAAATAATGCGTTTTCAAACCACTTTCACAACTGTTTGCAAGTGGATTTTGCTATTCCGCACAGCTTTAAAGAGCACTGAAAGCAGTTTGAGAGTGCATTATTCTGCATGTGCGGAATTATGATTAGTATTATACTTTTAAATGATGGTTCTCCAAATTAGCATATTGAAAGGGGAATATTATTTCTCAGCCTCAGCTGACATCATCATGTACACATTGCAAATAATACTTTGGACAAAGACACCTGCTTTTCTGAAGTGTAAAGTGAAAATGCAAAGTGATAGTGATGGAGAACTATCTGAGGCCTTTTGGCCTAGGTGGCCTCTTTCTCCTTTGCTGCTCCTCCTTGGAACAGGACACCCAATCTACCTCAAGAGAGCATCTCTGGGCTACTCACGTTTGACATGATCCTCACATGCTGTCAGCTCCCACTGGATCTGGCTTGGAACTACTTCAGCTCCTCTTTGGTGCAGCCGGGAAAGCAGCCCAGCGAGGGGAAAAGGGAGGGGGATTCCTGAGCCTTGCCAGATGTGGAAAAGGAGACTCCTGCAAGAGTTGGGGGGGGGAGGCTCTTCCCAGTCAAACAACAGAGCTGCTGTGTTTGGAACGCTGGGATCCTCCCACTGCATCTCCTCTCATGGTGCCTCTGCCCCTGTGGGGAGGGGGGAAAGCAAGCACACTTGCATATATACACATGCATGCACACACTCACACACTCACACACGGACAGGCAGAGTTTTCCACTCCTAACACATGGGCTGGGGGAGCTAAGGAATCTGAGCCTGGCCGTGGGGAGGAGTCTGTTCCCAATGCTGCCCCCAGCCTGAGATCATTGATCCTAGCTCCCTTCCTCTGCCCAGGAGGAGCCCCCAGCCTCATCCTTGGTGGGGAGGAGAGGCTAGAGAGTTACCATGCTGTAGGGGCTTGTGGGGAGGGAGGGAAAAGAAGGAGCTCTGAAGTGAGCATCTCTGCGGACTGGGAGACGCCTGTCATGTTCGCCGAGCTGCTCTTCCAGACTGTCTGTGTGTCTGTATTCCTTCAAGGGGCCCAAGGGAGAGTCTACACAGGAAGGAAGAAGCTTGCCAACTTCGCCGTGGAGAGGTACCCCCTATATCCATCCCTGCACAGAGACAGCCAATTCCTAAACCTTATTCTCCCACCTTTAACCCCTCTGGAGTTTGGCTGGGCAGAGACGCTCTGATTTGGGTCAAGCTCTGTGAAGTGATCCCAGTTATACCCAGGAGAGAATAGAGGAAGGCAGCTCCAGATGGCCTGTGGTCTGCAGGGCATTCTTAGCATCAATTGTTTATGGGCATAGAAACAGCAGTGCCTGCCTGCAGGAAGATTTTGTTTCATTCAAGGTGTCCAGCAGCTTATTTTACCCACCTTGCTGTGTTTCTTAGTCTGAAATGTGGTTAGTCTGACCCCTTCCTGATTATTCGCTTTCTCTATTAAGTGTGTGAATGGCCTGGCAGTAAGGTGTGATCGTAATTACATAGTCCTACTTGGAAGTAAGGGCCAGTTTGCACAACCATTAAATTTGACAGAAATATTGGCCAAGCAAATGAGGGATTGAATTTCAGCACATAGCAAAATGATGGTGCATTTGGGGTTGACCCTGATTTTTTCATTATGTACTGTCATTTGTTGCCCCATCACTGAACTGGCTGCTTTGTACATTTCACAAGATTGTGGTTGAATGCAAAATGGCCAACTGCTTGTGGTAAATGATTTAGACAACCAGTTCTTTAGAATGTGCTTCAGTCCAGACAACAATTGGATGCCTCAGCCATGAGCGGAATGCCCATGCAGATTTGTGTGCAACATCCTTAGCATTGCCATGTTGCCGTCTTTTAAATCTGACTTTCTGTGATCTCCCAGGTGCATCCTTTCCCAGTCTGTGCCACCATTCTGTATATTCAGCCCCCCTTCACTGCACTAATCTTGCTTGCCCATGTCAGTAGTTCTTGCCCGGTGCTTTTGTCTTTCTGTAAACCTTAAGATGGGAGTGAATTTTCCATTCTCCATCATACGAACAGACAGGTATTGGATAGTTAGTAGGCTGTACCTTTTCCTATCACAAAAGGCATCTTTTAAAAGGGTACTGGGGAACATCTGTATTTCTACAGCGTGTACAAAGGTTCTCCTGTGAAATTGTGCTGAGTGGGAAAAACAAACACTTGACTCATTGGCCCTGTTGCCTGTGGCTCCCATTGTCTACCTGGCTTTTTCTGCAGCTTCAGTGCAGTTTTCAGTTTATTTTTGTCCCTGATTTCTCTCATTATTTCTTGCTTAAGGCAAGAAATGTAGCCATTTGGTTATGGCAGCTAGGCACTGTTTTTTTCCAGACAAAATTGTTTCATGCATTACAAAATTGCATGTCAGATTACAATTGGTGTTTGTGCCACATCATTCACAGTGGTGGAATTCAAATAATTTAACAACTGGTTCTGGTGGTGGAATTCAAATAATTTAACAACTGGTTGTTTACAAGCACCATTTTAACAGCCGGTTCTGCCGAAGTGGTGCGAACCTGCTGAATCCCACCACTGATCATTCATATACCTTGAGCATAACACCAACACCAACTTTCCATGAGTATTTGTGTGAATAAGCCCTTGTGTGAGTATTTGTGTGAATAAGCCCTCCAACAGGACAAAACTTGGATTGTTTTTACTTCTACCCTTCTATTCCTAGACGCCGTGTGGGGCCACATGTTTGTCTCTCTGGGTTTGGAAGTGGATGCTGCCCTGGGTGGATACCATCTCCAGGCAGTGGACAGTGCACCCTGCGTAAGTATCTGTATCCTTCTGGAAGACACCTGCTTACTCTCCTGCTTTGTACCTGAATTGAAGCACTTAACCGATTTTGTTTGAGGGCTAGGATTACAAATGCGGAAGAACACACAAGATATTCCAGAGTGGATGAGATAAAAGTGACTGTGACCAGAAAAAAGCCCACAGGAAATATGCCCACAGAAAAAAGTCCAGGGTCATGAATGCTCACTCAGAAAATTGCTCACATGGAAAATTGTCCACATGATTTTTGGGAAGGCTTGTATGACTGGACTGAGGATTGCCTTTCCACACACTGAAATCAAAGGGTGTTATTTTCATGTGTCAGAGTCTCATCAGGAAAATTAAAACTGTTGGCTTGAAGACTGAATATAAAACTAATAACATGTTACATTGAAGTGTCTTGTGGCATTAGTTTTTGTCCCTATTCAAGATGTGAGAAGTGTTTTTGATTAGCTTGCTGCCATATTTCCAGATGAAGACACCTATAATGAGGTACTCAAGTACTTCTTTTCTATTTATATTGAGGGAGCAGCTAGTAGAGATCCTCAGTTTCCTATAAGAATATGAAATCATCATGATACAGCCCTGGAACAGTTGCCAAAACTACAAACTGTTTGTGGGGAATTTCACAATGTTCTTACAGACCCATCCAAAGAGGGGTCCCAAATCTGCTACACAGAGCAGTGGGAGGCCACGCCAGTGGATTTGCCTTCCCCGGGACACTTGCACAGGCAGAGGGGCAGATCCACTGGCTGGCGGCTGCTGCAACTCTCCCCAGTGGTGTATCTATGGGGGGCCAGAGGGGGCATACGACCCATGTGCCACTTTCAAGCTTAACATGGGGGTGCTTGGGCTGTTCCCCTCCGCCCAGTTGCTTGCCCTTGCTTCTGCCGCCCACCCACTGCTCCTTCCATTCACCCAATACTTCTGCTGCTTGCCCACTGCTTCTGCCATGATTTCAAACCTGAGAGGATGGGTGCAGCTGTGGGGGTGGAAGATTGGCTAATCTGCAGTAAAGAATTATTTCTTCATGTGTGTTATGGTGATTGTTGCAATTTGATGTCAGTTTTTGTTTGGAGTAGTTCATTTGTCTCTGTTCTCTCCTCTCTCATTATGTGTAAATTTTTTTCATTAGTAAATTATTGTCTTAATTATTTGGGTTAGGTGATCCTTTGTCATGGTCGCTGGGGTTTTTGGTTATATTATGCTGTTTATATTATTCTTTTTAATTATGTCATATTTTTAAATAATTTCTATTTTAATTATATTTTTCCCATGTGGGCATCTTTCTGTGTGGGCATTTTTCCTGTGGGCATTCATGACTGTGGGCTTTTTTTGGTGGGCTTTTTTCATGGAGCCGAAAGTGACAACAAATATGCAAGTGCTAATAAAGCAGCATGTGATATCAGCAAATTAACCAGTCCCTGCACTTCATGGCCATGCTGTTTTTAGGGTGCTGACAAGTATACTCACAAAAAAGGTATACTTTTTTCAGAAAAGATTGTAATTGACTTCTATCACATTTTGGTACACAATTAGTGGCGTTGGTTTTAAAAGCCCCAAACAGTTTGGGATTTGGGTATCTGAGTTCATAAAGTCCTGACTGTTCCTTAAGATCATCTTTGAAAGGATTACGCTAGATCCCCATATGAAAAGGTGTAGGTGGTTACTCAGGACAAATCCCCTTCCATTTTTGCACTGTGATTAAAGAACAGCCTTCCCCAGGAGGGTTAGCTGGTGGTCTCTCTGCAATCTTTCTGATGCCAGATGAAGATGAGATTATTTCAGCTGGCTTTTGGTTAACTTGCTTGTATACCCTCAGTTAGAAGATGTTTCTGCAAAAACATGTCCTGCTAATCTGGTTTAAACTGCATTTTTATTGATTCTTATTCAGGCTCTTTATTGTGTTTCATTGCCATGATTCCTGCTTTTGCTATGGTTTTTAAATTGTCATATTGTTGCTACTCATGTGTTATATTAATTAATATTTATAAAGTTTTATTTTATAATTGTTTATAAATTATTTTAAATTATTTTATAATTTTATAATTGTTAGCCACTTTGAATATTTCATTGGAAAGGCACAGCCGAATTTGCTTAAATAACTACATTCACTACATTTTGCTGACCGCTAGAATTGTCAAGTCGTGACTGCAGGGGACAGTCCTTTTATGCCTCCTGTGTGACAGGGCAGAAGGCACACAGCTGCTAGACCTTCTCTTACCCATATAGATATGAAATTTGCAGAAGAAAGAAATGGCTTTGTGACAGAAAAAGGCAGCATTCTTGATGTCACATTATAGTTCTGAATTGATCCTTTGAATGAGCATACATCAGTACTCAGAAGGCACTTCCAGATGGCTCTAACTTTCTCTTTTTTAAAAAGGCAGCTGGGGTTTCCATGCTGCAATAAATATTGGCAGCCATTGTGGAGTTTGAGAACAGAATCACGTCCATGTGATATGCTAGTGCCCCTGAATATGAATCACATGTGCTAACTGGAAAGAAGTTCCTCATTTCCCTTCTTTTATAAGGATATTATTGGACAGTACTCATAATGCAAGAATTCTGAATGCTACAAAATTATACAACACAGAAACATGCAAATTGGACATGATAAATTTTCCTGTTTTGTTTTGTGTTACAATTTCAGGTTCTTTATTGTTATGGCCATTTCTGCAAGGTGGCAGAAATGGCGGTCCACTGGCATAATTAATGCCAGTGGAGCTTCGGGACCGCTTGCACAGTACTGTTCAAAGCTTCTTCAAACTGCAGAGGCAGCTCCTCACGGAGCCGCCCACGGTTCATCTTGTTTACCTTTCCTCCCTGCGCAGTTCTGGATGGCTGGAGGGACATGCCCACGCCACCCTCCGCCCTCCCCTCCCAGCAGTCCAGAGCTGCGCAGGGAGGAGAGGTAGGTGAACAGAACACTGGAAGGGCCAAAAGCGTTGCCCTCACACCAGTGGACTTTGCACCGTGCCAGTGGGAAGACGCAGGTTTTTTAAAAAACTCACTCAGGGAGTGAGTTTCAAAAGCAGCATTTTCCTGCCATTTTGGGGGGTTTGGCACAGTGCTGCTGCGATGCAGCAGCAGCTGTGCAAACAGCACCCCAGGGACGGTGTTTTTACCATCCCTAGGGCGCTGTTTTCTGCCCGTGCAGAAACAGCCTATCATTTGGAGGGGATAATCTTGTGTATATAGGCCAAGGTTCCACAGCACAGAGAGAAACAGTTGGATGGGAGGGAGAAACTAGATGGGGAAAAAGAGATCTAGTTGGACATAAGAAGGTAGTCTAATCATTGTAGCACAGGTAAAGAGGTATGTGACCTGTACCATGCACTAGAGGCATGGAATATTATGAAAAAAAATTCTGTTTGAGGTATGTTCCCTTACATTATTTGTTTATTTAAATGATATATACCCCACCTTTCATCTAATGATCTTGTAGCCAATCAAACCCATAACAGCTAAGAATATAAACGCATACAAGCCCCGGGGGGTGGGGGGCAGGGCTTCCTCTGCAGCCAGAAAGTGTGTTGTTAATCAGAACAGGATGGAATTGTCTTTAAGCAGCCCAACTTCTCCTCATGTGGGTTAGACAAGATGTAGCTCCTAACTCCTCCTTGACAGTGAAGGAACCAAAAAAGGAAACTACACAAACATGATGCTAGAGCTTATCCCTGTCTCTATGGTATGGCTGATTCTGCTGTCCCTCCCCCAAGTGTGCTTCCAGGTGGGACTAAAAGTGAAATTATGTCTGCATCAACTGTCCCTATTTTCCAGGGACACTTCCCGTTTTCTGGTCCCTATTCCTAATAAATCATTATCTCTAATTATCCCTGTTTCTGCTTTTTGAGCTCCTTTGCTACAATTTTATTGGTGTAGTGTTATCATCATGCAGGTTCTTACCTGGACGCAAAGTCTCTTGAAGTTACATTTCTGTAGGGAAAAACTGAAACGTATTGTCGCCAGTGCACCTGTTAAGTGAACAAATACATCTGGACAAAATGCATCATGCAGGATACAACTTGCTATTTCATATACTGTAGCTGCTGAGATGTGTTTTGATTTTTTTTTCAAGAACATTGCAGAACAATGATGGTTTTCTTGTATATCTTTACCAGAAACACAGTCCCCAGCTTGGTTTTTAAAATGGGGGCTGTTACAGTTTAAACGAATGCAGCATTTAGTGAAGAACCTTCAAGAATATGTAGTTATGGAGGGGGTAGGGCTTGCAAAATGAAACTTGGTATAACAATTTGGGTCTTGAAAGCAAAGCCATATTTTCCTCCTTTAGATGTTTGAGGATGTGTAAGTGTTTCTAAGGAGTGTTCGTAGGCCTCCAGGTGGGGCCTGGGGCCTCTGGGAATTACATCTCATGTCTGGACTACAGAGATCTGATCCCCTTGGAGAAGATAGATGCTTTGAAGGATGGGCTTTATGGCATTATAACCCACTGAGATCTCCTTCTTCCCCAGGCTCCATCCCCAAATCTCTAGGAATTTCCCAACCTGGACCAGGCAACCAAACTGCCCCATCAGTGGCAAGGGGAGACCTGGCAACCCTAGGTGAGATAGAAATATACAGCTGTAAGAGACTTCAATGGCCATCTAGTCCAATCCCCAGCACAATGCAAGAAATTCTCAACTACCTTCCATTCCTCCCTCTGCCCCCCCCCCCCAGTGACCCCTGCTCCATGCCCAGAGGAAGGCAAAAATCATCCAAGATCCCTAGGCAAAGTGGCCTGGATGAAAACTTCTTCTTGACCCCCAAATGGCAATTGGTGTTATCCTGGGCACATAAGAAAGGGCTGAGCACTGACTCATCCCTTCCTGCCCTCCTCCTCATGACAGAAGCATATGGGGGGAAATGGCAGCCGGGGACAACACCTGCTTTGGAGGCGAGGGCGGCTGGGACAGGCACTGCAGTGGCAGGCTAGCTCCTGGGCAGAACCCGTCCAAGCTGCCCCTGGCTCTCTGCAGGCTGCCTCCTGCCCTCCCCAGGCCCTGAGGGGCAGTCGGGGTTTAAGTGAATGAAAGACAGGGAGACGTACCGCAGAGTGAAACCTTGGCTGCTTTTCCTGCAAGAAGAGAGAGACAGAGAGACACATGCATCTCACACTGCACATGACAGCTGACCTACACCGCCCACCCACTCCCTCCTGGAGGCTCCAGTGATGCATGCCAGGAGTTGGAGTCCTTTGGGTAACATGGCGCCTCCTGCAAGCCTCAGCTCCCAACTATCTTTCCCAGCGGCTTATGGCTGTCTGTGCTTGTGCAATAGTGCCACATGGCATTGCACACACACCCCCGCTATTGTGCTGGGGGTCATTAGACCCCCCCCCGTCCCCATGAGCCCCTGCCTCATGATCTGCCTAAGTTAACACAGAATCAGTTTTCCTGTCAGATGGCTATCTAGCCTCTACTTAAAAATCTTCAAAGGAGAGCCCACCACCACCTGGATTTAGACCCTGCTTTTCTCTACCTTTAAGGAGTCTCAAGGCAGCTTACAATTGCCTTCCCTTCCCCTCCCCATAGCAGACACCTTGTGAGGTAGGTGGGGTGAGAAAGTTCTGAGAGAATGTGGCCCATTCCGCACAGACATTTCAAATGACTTGCAGATGTTTTTAAAAGAACTGTTTTGGCTTTTTTCTCCTGCACAGCACAGGAAAGTAAAGCATTTCAAGTCAAAGCGGTTCTTTTTCCCTGCCTGCTGCCTTAATCTCGTCAGTTTCATTTTGTTGCACCTGCCATTTTATGCTACTGCAAAGATTCTCTGCGCCACTGACCATTTGCTGAAGGTTTTTGACACAGGTTTCCTCAGCAAGTGTGGCCGCGGTTCATAACAAAGAGGCAAGATACTTGTATAAGACGCTTATGAAATCCTACAAGAGAGCCATGAAGGAGGCAAAGAAATCGTTCTTTGCCTCCTCCATTGCGGCTGCTAGCTCACGCCTGGCACAATTGTTTAATGTAATTCGGACATTGACGACTGCATCTCTCGGTCCCCAAAATCATGAATTGGCATTTAGCTGTGAGGTTTTTGCAAGCTATTTTGCAGACAAGATCTTGTCTCTCTGCCAAGCTCTTCCAGCCACTATTGGTACAATACGGAATTGGGGGCCCCTTGCCTGTCTTTTGGTCCTAGTTTTGACCATTTAATCCCTCTGAGGTGGACAGGCTTCTGTCAGCTGTCGGATCTACCACATGCCCCTCCTGGCTAGTGAAAGCTTGTAGGGAAGAGCTACAGAGCCACCTGTTGGATATCATCAATGGTTCTCTTGAGCAAGGAGTCTTTCCAGGTTGGCTGAAAGAGGCCCCCTTCTTAAAAGACCGAATTAAGATCCTCAGAATCTGACCAATTACTGCCCAGTGTTGAACCTTCCGTTCCTGGGTAAGGTAATTGAGAGCAGTGGCAGGTCAGCTCCAGAAGTTCCTGGAAAATACTAAAGTGTTGGTCCCCTTCTAGTCAGGCTTCTGTCCTGATCATGGGACCGAGACGGTTCTGGTTGCTGTTGTAGATGAACTTGGTGCCAGTTAGACAGAGGCGGTTCGGGGCTGCTGGTGTTATTAGATCTCACCACAGTGTTTGACACAGTAGATTATGACCTTTTGGTCCACCGCCTCACCGATATCGGGGCATGGGGGACAGCCTTGCATTGGATGAACTCATTTCTTTGGGCCCGGGGACAGCAGGTGTCATCAGGGGAGGAGAGTTCCAGGGGTGCCACAGGGGGCAATTCTTTCCCCGATGCTTTTTAACATCTATATGCACGCTCTGGCCAAGCTGGTCCAGAGCTTTGGGCTGAAGTCATCAATATGCAGATGATACCCAGCTTGTCCTTGCAATGGCGGGCCAGCCGCACTTGGCCCCTGAGGCTCTCCAGCGGTGTTTTGAGGCTGTGGCTGGTTGGTTAAAATCTAGCAGGTCAAAACTGAATCCAACAAAGATGGAGATCCTGTGGGTGAGTCAGGGGGAGATGACAGTCAACTTTAGCCATCCTGTGCTTGATGGCGAGGCCTTACATCTGGCTTTGTCAATTACCAGTCTGGGGGTGATCCTGGACTTCAGAGTTTCCCTTGAGGCCCAGGTTGCCAAAATGGCCCAGACAGCATTTTACCATCTTTGCCAGGCACGACAGTGGGCCCTTTATCTCTCCTGCTCTGATGTGACCACAGTGATCCATGCAACACCTGCAGACTGGATTACCATAACTTGCGCTACACTGACCTGCTCTTGAGCCTAATCTGGAAGTTGAACCTGGTTCAGCATGCGGCCGTGAGGATCCTGGCTGGAGCCCCGAGTAGGGACCATATAAAACCTGTCCTGTTCCATCTTCATTGGCTGCTTATCGAGTACCAGGTTATCTTCAAGGTATTGGTTTTGACATTCAAGGCTGTGAGCGGTGTTGGACCCATGTAGCTTAGGGACCGCCTCTCCCCATGCTGCCCAAGTAGGTCCCTCCATTCTTCAGAAGGGAACCTTTTGGTCATCCCTGGCCCCAAAACTGTCCATCTGACCTCAACAAAGGCCAGGGCCTTTTCAGTTCTGGCCCCTACCTAGTGGAATATGCTCCCAATTGAGATCAGGGCCCAGTGGGGCTTGAGTAATTTCAGCAGGGCCTGTAAGATGGAGCTATTCTGCCAGGCTTTCCCTGGTGGCCAGCCAGGTTAACATCTTTTTTTTAACCTCCTGGCGGGATATCTTTGGAATTGGTAAGCTGCCATCTTGAGTTGGGTTGTTTTAGTAACTGTACTATAATTGTTTTAATGTGTTTATTGTGGTTTTATTATTATTATTTTATGATGTTGTTGCCACCCTGAGCCCTTTGGGGAAGGGCGGGGCAAAAATTAAACAAACAAACAAACAAACAAACAAATGTGTTCTCACTGGCAAATCTGTCCCGCTTTGATGGTGAAGTAAAATTTAAATCATGCTATAAGTGGTTTTGCTTGCCGCAAAGAGAGTGGAAAGTGAAAGTGGGGCTCCAGAAAATACATCCATACAAGAAATCTTGCTGTGGCAAACACTGGACTTTGCTATGCAGCAAATACCTTATGTGTAATTGGCCTTTGTGTCATAGACAAATGTACGTCTGTAAAGGAACAAGATAGATTGTTCATCTATTACAATGTTATAAGTTTGGGTTTGTTTGTTTTGTTTCACCAAAACACTTCTATGTGTTCTCCTCTCTAAAGGACTTCCAAATGTTCTTGCTTTGCAATTCATGCTATCCCTTATCTGGGCTCTATATCCTTGGGATAAGAGTGGTTTTCTTCTGCTGGGTCAGGGATAGGTCAAAATTTGTTCTGATGCTGTGTTGATTTCTTTCCCAGCACTTTGTTCCTTTGGCTGTGGCAGCGGTTTGTGCATTGCTCCCAATGTTTGTTCCTGCAGGGATGGAGGGCAGGGCATTACTTGTCACGGTAAGTTGACCTTTGTGGAATGCTGCTGATTCATTATCATGAGGATGCGTGTGTGAAAGACTACCTATGGACTGCAGCAGCAGGTCTCCTATTTTGAATGTTGAATCAGCATTAAAATCTGGTGTTTAGAATACAGAACCAGAAGCTTGATGTGTTTTCACCATTCCTTAGAGTCTAGCTTTTATGGATATCACATGCCCTTTTTAAAAACAACAACAACAACAGCAACAACAACAACAACCTTTTTATGACCTCAAAATCTGGAATTGGCCTGGGACTCTCAAGACCTCTGAGATGGCTTTTTCATATCTGCTTTTCATAGATTTAAATCAGTCATCAGATGCATGAAGAGGAGGGTCATCAGTAGGCAGAGATATGTTAGCAAATCAGGGGACATGTAAGAACAGGGTTTGAAAGGAAACATTATGACTTTCTGTGCCAAGTTCAGTTATATAAAACATAGGCATAGTGGCTGTTCACCACAGCAGTAATAGGGTATATCATCTGATCCTGTATGACTGTAGTGGTAAATATTAACTATTCTCACCTGCTGGCCTCTCTCTTCTTCATAGAGTAATAAGAAGATTGTCTGGCTTTCCCAGGCCCTTTAAATTGGCATAGCAGAAAGAAGATCTCCTCTCTTATCCCTGTATTGATGTCTGGAAAAAAAATTGAACCTTTTCCCATTCATGTTTTCAGATACTCCTAGAGCCTGTGGAGAATATGGCTGTGACCTTGCTTGCAACCATGGTGGCTGCCAGGAGGTGGCGCGTGTGTGCCCGCTGGGATTCTCCATGACAGAGACTGCCAATGGTGTTCGGTGTGCAGGTGAGCCTGAAGCAGGGTTTCTGTCCTAAGTGTCCCTGCAAAGCCAGAAAGAACCACAGCTGGAGTAGTGGTGGCTAATATCAGAACGCTTCTTATCAAAAGCATTCTGATAAGATCGTATAACCCACTTTTAAGTAATCCTTAAGCCCCAGTGGTGGTTTGTATCAGAATGGTTCTATCTGAACACCTTCAATTGCAGATTCTTTCTCAGTACAGTTGAATTTAGTGCCTTTCCTGGAGTTGCTTCTCAGAAACTTCAGTTGGGTCACACGAATAGTCTCCCTCACAAAGGCTGCTCTGCATAGTTTCCAGCCATGCATATCACTCCTCAGTAAACTGTATATTATGAATCTTTCCAACAGCTACTGCAGACATCAATAACGGGCATGTGTATGTATGTGGGTGTGTGTAAAATCTGCATTCTTGTGGAGAAAATAGTGTGATCTGCTTTGCAGACATTGAGATGAAATCATGAAGGATCTGGTTTAATTCCTTACTAGTGGTATAAGTAGAAAAAAAAATATTTTGCAGGAGTTGCAATTTCCCAACTCAGGATTGGGAAATTCCTGGAGATTTTGGCATTGAGCCTGGGGGTGGATCTCAGTAGGATCTCAGTAGGGTATAATACTATGGAATCCACTCTCTAGAGCAGCTATTTTCTCCAGAGGAACTGATCTTTATCATCTGGAGATGAGTTATAATTCCAGGAGATCTGTAGGCCCCACGTGGAAGTTAGCACCCTAAGCTGTGGCCTTCGCTTTGAACCACCAGGCCCATTTAGTACCCTTTTGGTTTTGGGGAAGATAGCTTTGCCATTTGCCCCCTGGCCACTGAAGAAGAAGAGTTTGGATTTATATTGCACCTTTCTCTCCTATTAGGAGACTCAAGGTGGCTTACAAGCTCCTTTCCCTTCCTCTTCCCACAACAGACACCTTGTGAGGTAGGTGGGGTGAAGAGAGTTCTGAAGAATTGTGACTAGCCCAAGATCACCCAGCAGGAATGTAGGAGTGCAGAAACACATCTGGTTCACCACTCTGATTCACATCTGGTTCTGCCACTCAGGTAGAGGAGTGGGGAATCAAACCCAGTACTCCAGAATCCACCTGCTCTTAACCACTACACCACGCTGGCTCTCCCTTCTGGCAGGGAAGGGGAAGACAGTTGCAAGTTCCCCGTTAGGAAACTTCTGGAGATTTGGGGGTGAAGCCTACGGAAGATAGGGACATCAGTAGTACACATTGCCAAAGAGTCCACCCTCCAAACCAATCCTTTTCTCCTGGAGAACTAATCTTTGTAGTCTGGAGATGAGCTGTAATTCCAGGGGATCCTCAGGTCCTATTTGGATGCTGGCATTCCTTCTTTAGATTCATTGACAAATGGAACCTTCTTTTCTGCAGACATTGATGAGTGCCTGAGTGCCTCGTGTGAAGGCCTGTGCGTGAATACTGAAGGAGGGTTCGTGTGTGAATGTGGCCCAGGGATGCAGCTTTCTGCTGATCGACACAGCTGTCAAGGTAAGTCTGGATGGGGCTGCAAGAGCAGGTGGATGGAAATTGAGCTTGCTAAAATATTCTATATTGTATGCAAGAGGCCTTCACAGTTATGAGTAGAAATACTGGGGTCTAGGGATTACTTAAAAGTGGGATTATACCGTTGCCCCACTACCAAACCCTTGAGGATGATTTCAAGATGGAGAAAAAATAAGGGTGGCGACCAAAGCAGCTAATACTGTAATGCTGGGTGACTTCAACTACCATCATTATTGATGGATGATGCAAGGAATGAAAGGCTTGCTAAAGGAAAATGGGAATAATGTCACAGCCACTATTTTTAGGAAGGGAATCTGAGCAACTGAGGACTTAAGGACTTCTTGATGTAAACTCAACAACTCTTCAGGCCTTAGTGGCATACACCTGAGGCCTCTTCTGCACAGGCAAAGTACAGCGGGTTGCAGTAGTGTAAAGTAACCTGCATTGCCATTGGGACATTTGCATACCTCTGTGCCGGCAGCGAATGGAGCCTGCAGAGACATGTGGGTTGCTGTTGTGCCTTTGCATGGAGACGCGTTTTTTTCCACTTACCTCCCTCTGCTGCATAGCTAGGGGGTCAGGTAGGCATGGACCTCCACAGCCATGCTGCTGTCCCTGTGTCCCTGCGTATCTTCACAGCAGAGAGGCGGGCGCTGGGATAAAAAGGAAAACGTGGCCAAGTAATTATTATTATTATTATTATTATTATTATTTATTAAACTTGCTATACCGCCCTATCCCCGGAGGGCTCAGGGCGGTGAACAACATAAAATCATACAAAAAACATAAAAATCTTAAAACAGGTACATTCTACAATAGGGCCCGCGAGACCCATATACCACCCTCTTCCAAAAATGAGGAGGGTCCCAATGATGTTAAGAGGGACCCCTACTAGCAGGCCGGGGCATTATCGGCTTCCTGGACTCTCCAAAGGCCCGGTGGAATAATAATTAGGTTTTACAGGCCCTGCGGAACTCTCAAAGGTCCCTTGCAGGGGGTGAATAACATGGGTGGTAATGTGTTCCACCAGGCCGGTGCCAGGGCTGTGAAGGCCCTGGCCCGTGTGGAGGCCAGCCGCGTCATCAAGGGGCCAGGGATCTCCAGTAGATTCGCCTCTGCTGATCGCAGAGGACGAGCCGGGACATATGGGGTAATGCGGTCCATTTGCAAGAGGCTGCAACCCGCATTAAAACCAAAGAATCGTGGATAGCGTGATTCTCCAATAGCCCACTGGGGGAAACACGGGGCAGAATCGCATTAGGGGCAGGAGCTGTGTGAAGTTCCCCCCCAAAATGGGCTTTATCCCATTGTTACCCCAGGTTTATTGGCCCATGCGGAAGGGGCCTCTGAGAACTCAACTGTTAGTTGATCTATTAACCCATATATCTAACTTTTCACTAAAATCAGCCACTGTGCCAGAGAACTGGACAATAAAAAATATTACACTGGGTTTTTTTTAAGTGTCCAGAGGAAAACCTGCATGGCAAGGGATTGGATTTGATAGGCCTTGTGGTCTCTTACAACTCTATAATTCTATGCTTCTATGGTTAGATCACCTTTCCTATGAGGAAAAGATGAACAGCCTGAGACTTTTCAGTTTAGAAAAGAGATGACTGAGGAGGACACATAATAGAGGTTTCTAAAATTATGCATTGGTTAGAGAGTGGACAGAGATAACTTTTTCCCCCTCTTCCAAAATACTTGGAGGTGAGCATCCTATGAAGTTGATCCTGCCAGAGGATCTGGTAAGAGCCACAGGAACAGACAGCTTTAAAGGGAGATTAAGCAGATTCATGGAGGATAGGTCTATTAGCAGCAGCTACCCATAGTGACTAAAAGAAGCCTCCACATTCAGAAGCAGAAAACCTCTGAATGCCAGTGCCAAGAGTCTACATCAGGGGAAGGCCTCAGCTCTCTGCCCTGCTGTTGGCCCACCAGAAAAACTGGTTGGTCACTGTGTGAAATAGGATGCTCAGCTAGATGGACCACTTGTCAGATTCATCAGGCTCTTCTGATGGGCAGTGTTATTTTGTTAATGAGACAAATGAAAGTAACAGTGATGTTGTCCATTTTGCTCCCAGATACTGATGAGTGCTTAGCAACACCCTGTCAGCACCGCTGCAAGAACAGCATTGGCAGTTACCGATGCTCATGTCAGCCTGGTTTTTACCTGCATGGAAACCGGCACTCCTGCCTGGGTAAGTGACATCTTTTTGGCTGGGGAGAATAGGAGGAACAGGCTGCCTCCCCTTAATAGAGGCAACCTAACTTTATGCCCTCCTGCTGCCTCCTGATAACATTTAAGTTGTACAGGTTGAAATGTCATTGGAGGGGGTGGTGGTGGTGGTGGAAGGGCCTTCTTAATTGTTTAAAATGAGAGCAGAACCCAGTAGTGTTCTAGCATGCTCACCTGGGAATTTATTCTGGAGAGAAGCCATAGTAATGCTATTTTCTTGAAAACAAAAAGGATTTCTGGTTATGGGGTGTTTCTTCTTCAAAATTACTATTAACCAGGGGCGTAGCTAGAGAAAATGGTGCTGGGGCAAGAGGCTGGCTAGGCACAAAGGGTAGAGACAAAGCCAGGAAAGCAGCGCGCCCTCCCTGTCCCTGTCCCCATCCCAAGTGTCTTGCCAGCCTTGGCACCACAGTGCTCAGATGGCTAGAAGGAAAGGAAGGTGCATTTTAAAGGAACTGTTCCCTCGGTTTACTTTCCTTCTAGCCATCTGAGCACTGTGGCATGTGGCATGTGGCAACCATGAAGAAACTGGGGGTGGGGACAAGGGTTTGTCTCTGCTTCCTTTATCTTGCTAGCCTTGGTGACACTCAGATGGCTAGAGGGAAAGAAAGCTGAAGGAATTGTTCCTTTTAAATTCAGCCTACTTTCCTTCCTTTCCTTTTAGCAGTCTGAGTAGCAACAAGGTTGGCAAGACACTAGGGGTGGAGACAGAGGCACACTGGGGGGAAATGGCGCCCGGGGCCTTTGCTTTTGTAAGCTTGGAGGTGGGGCCATGCCCCCTGACAACATGGGGTGGGGCCACGGCCCCTGACAACATGACAACATGGGCGGCACCAAGGGCACCAGAAGACGACAAGGCAGCAGGACTTCCTGCTGCCTTGCCATCTTCCTGGTCATGTGGGGGGCCCAATTTTGCACCCCCCATGTGACTGGTTCAGTGGTGCCCGGGGACAGAGGTTACCCCCTGTCCCTAGGCAGATGGTGCCCAGAGACATCTGTTCTCCAGGCTCCACCCTGCTACGCTGGGGGCTGGGCCCACCCCAGCTTCACCCCCGAGCTTCACCCTCTCCTGGCTGCCTGCTTTGAACTTGGGAGTGGGGCTGAGTTTATAAAAGCAAAGGCCCCAGCACAGAGCCTTCCAGTTGCTTCTGTCCTTCCCAGAGGGGAGGGCAGAAGGGACTGCCAGCTGCTGGCTTGGGGATCCTCTGGCTTTCTTGGCCCTGCCCATGTTGATGATGACATGGGCTGGGCCAACGGCACCAGAAGACGACAAGGCAGCAAGACTTCCTGTTGCCTTGCCATCTTCCTGGTCACGTGGGAGGCTGATTTTGTGCCCCCCATGTGACCAGATCAGTGGTGCCCAGGGACAGAAGGCACCCCTGTCCCTAGGTAAATACGCCACTGGATGGAGTCAAGACCAGGGAAGGAGTGTGCCCTCCTTGGTCTTGTCTCGTCCTCCAGTCTTAGCTGGTCCCAGTGCTGCTTGGTTGGCCAGAAGGAATATAAACTTAATTTTAAAGGAATCACAGAGGTTTTTTTGCAGGGGTGGCAGGGTGGTGGTGGTGGCCAGGGCAAGAGCCTCCTCTCCCTCCTCACTACCCCCCTGCTATTACCATTTTAATACTTGTCTCAAAGATCTTTTATAATGTGTATAGAAGAGTCCCCTTTTCTTCTAGAGCCTGCTTTATAGCTAATTATAGGGCCTTCAGATTCTACTCCTTTTCTATGTCTCCTGTGCCATTAACAACTGTTGGGCAAACAGAAATTTAACAGGAGTTTTTCTATCCTTGCCTCTCCATGCTGTGTAAACCTGCATTTGCTGAATTTAGGTCTGTCATTTGAATTACTGACCCAGGGGCAGGGATCAGGACTTCTCCTGAAATTGCAACTAATCTTCAGACAGAGATTCATTTTCCTGGTGGAAATGGTGCTTTTGGGCATCATATTGCTGTTGCACTCCTGTACCTGAAGTCCCCACAGAAACTCTACCTTCCCCAGTTGTTGCCCCTACAAATCTCCAATATTTTTAAATAAATGTTTGCTTCCTTGTGGACCCTGATAGGGCAGAAAAGTGATGTAGAAATGTTTTAATTAAATAAATAAGAATTTTCCCCAACTAGAACTAGCGACTTTAGTTGCCATGCCACTGGTAAAGGCATAAAAGCTTTTATTGACGATATTAAGTACTGACACATTGGTATGCCTACATAGCTGCCATTATACGGCACTAATACTGCTTATGAGGTGACTGAAAAGATTTTCTTAGCTTGAAAGCAACAGAAATGCTCCAGAGATTTTAGTATATTCACTCCGGATTCCTGCAGAATTAGGAATGAGTTAAGATGTCATAATTGTCCACTTCCTATCTTGTTTCCCAGCTAATGAAAACTACATGTCATAAAAAGGCCTTAAGCCTGGTCGAAACCCAATTTGATCATGTGAACATGAACTAGATCCTTACTGAGTCAACCCAGTCTTGGTGTAAGTCTCTATCATCTTGTGCATCTTGTGCAGATGTGAATGAATGTCGCCGGCCCAGTGAGAAGCGAACCTGTCAGCACTCCTGTCACAACACAATGGGGAGTTTTATGTGCAGCTGTTACTCAGGCTACCGGCTGAGTGTGGACAGAGTGTCCTGTGAAGGTAAGAGATCTTGTGTGGAGTCTTTGAAAGACATGCCACTGGGTAATAGGAAAAAGGAACTCTATTAGTGTCATCCTAAGTAGAGTAGGATTCTTTTATGCCCATTGAATTCTGGATGATGTTGTCAATGTGACACAGATTCCTAGATACCAAGTAGAACTGCAGAGCTAAATAGTCTGGGACTTCAAGGGAATGGAATAATTTAACTGGCATTTGCTGTTCTTTTTGAAGGAATGCATAAACACTTCTAGGGAGGGAGTGTTCATCTTCAAAGGCTGTGTTCACAATTTCATAAAGAATCATAAAGGCACAAGAAAATGTTTTGTCACTGATCCCAAGTAATATGACAGGCACTATCACCACAGGTGTTCAGGTTGTTTACAGAGTCATGTTCTACATTACACTCAACTACACCAAATAATCAGTGGTGGGATTCTAATAATTTAACAATCGGTTCCCCCCACCCTGCCGTACCTCCCCCTGCTGTGCTCCCCCTCTCCACCGTGCGCCCGCCACCGCCCACTTACCTATTGCAGAGGAACTTCTTGTGGGGGTAAAGGGGGGCAATGGGGCCTTGCCGCCACTGCTCTGAAAGCCTCCTCGTTCTCCTGGGAGAGGGCGCTCCAGGGCTTTTAGCGCCTCAGAGCAGTTGGGCACCCAGCTACTCCAGGGCTCTGAAAGCTGCTTTTAACAACCAATTCCCCGAACTCAACAAAAAATTATGTACCGGTTCTACCAAACTGGTGGCTGAATCCCACCACTGCAAATAATATATTAGCTGGGAGGTGGTGAGGCAGAAGGTAATATTTCCAGCTACCAGATATTTCTGTGTGAAATTTGTTAGAGAATAAAAAATCTCTACAGAAGTGGTCTCTAGAAGAAAGACATCGATCTCCTGTCCTGTACAAGTAATGACTCTGAAAGTACTGTGATATAGTCTGGGGACAAGGATATACATTGCTGCTGGTGAGGAGAAAAATGGTTAGCAAATGAGAAAAGAGATGGCCAAACTAGATCTGTATGCTACTCTCCCTTGATCCCCCCCCCCCCCCGAACGTCATAATAATTGCATGAATAGGGCTGATGTTTGAGTTAGGAAAGCTGCCCTGGAGGAGGGGGCATTATTTCACTTTTTTCTCAGACTTGTGTCCCTGATCTAACTCTCCCCATTTTTCCATAGTTCCTTATTGGCTATATGGGGTTCTAAAAATATGACAGGTACACATAATGATTTGCATCTGCTTTGGCCCTTATGTAGGGAATATAGAAATGCATAATTTAACAATTAAAATTCGTTAGGGAGTTTGTATGGTCCCTGTTCTCTGTGGTTGAGGGTTGTGAGGGAGGGCAGTTTCCCATTAGGAATAGGAGGCTGAAGTGGTTATGTGAAGCCCCAAATCTGTAGCAATATTGGACTCAGTAATTTCAATCAAAAGCCTTTATTGACAGACGACAGCATGGCCTCAGAAGAAGCCAGTTCTAAAGAATGGCTTCCCAAGCACCCCTTTTTATGCCCACCAAGATGCCCTCTTCCCTTCACCCCCCAGAGATATCAAAGCAAAGCACTTCAGAACAGGAATGCAAAAACCCGTAGTTCTCAAGCCCATAGGAAGGGCTATCAGACAAACTGGCGCTTGGGCGCAATATACATTACTACAGGTTACAAAGCACAAAGGCAGCAGGAGACAGTTGAGGAAACCCATTACCATGACAGAAACTAGGATCCCGTTTGATGTCAAGTGTGCCACCTGACAGGTGATCAGTGTAAAGAGTGGCTTTCCCCTCTAGTAGAAATCCCCCACAGTATGAATATACAATGAGAGAGGCAGCTAGAGTTCCTGGGCATTCTGGAATGCGTTTTGGTGACCAGTTTATATATTTTGGGTTTTGGTGACCAGTTTATATATTTTGGGTACAAAATATTTTGGGTACAAAATTTGGAGATGTCTGCCTTACTTGGCTTTTTGTGCTTCCCTCCCTCACCCCTTCCCCCCACAGGTTTTTCAAAGGCCAGCCTGGCCCCATCTCCAATTCTTCAGTCTCTCCAGCATCCACCCACTGTGCTGCATCTTTCTCCAGAGTCTATGGCACCTGTTCAGCCTCCCAGAGGCTCCCCTCCTTCCAGAGCTCCTGCTCCACAGATTGTACTCACAACTCAGCCCCCTTCCTCTCTCCTGTCTATTTCTTCTACACTTCCACCTGCAGCCTCTCCTACTCATACATTCCCTGCATCCAGTCCTTCTTTCGACATGGCCCCTTTGCTACGAACTGCCAGGCCCTCAGTGATGACAAGCCATTTGCCACCATCATTCCTATGGGAGGAGGTTACACTACCCCCTTCCCCAAGTACCCCTTCTCCTACAGTTTCCCCTGCTTCCCTGCCTTCTATCTGCTGGCATGAAGGGGTTCCTCATGAGAATGGCAGCCATTGGACGGAGCCAGGCTGCTTGAATTGCTCCTGTGAGGTATGTGATATACACTAGGCTCCTCCTTCCCAAGTCTACTACTGTTCCTTAGCTGCTATCCTTAAGGTAGCCTTTCTTTTCCTGCTGCAGGGTGGGCAAGTGTTGTGTATAGCAGTGACATGCCAGATTACCTGCTCCCATCCAGTTCCTGCAGAGGAGGGGAAGTGTTGTCCTAGCTGTACAGGTGAGAAATTCAACCTAAATATTTATTGAGAGCATTACTACCCCAGATTCCCTATTCCGCTCAAGCTGTCTATTTGAATTTACTGTTGAAGCTATGGCTAAAGCTCCGTGATGATTTCTCAAGGCCCTTCCAGTTTCCTGAGGGCTAGTTCACACATTAGAAAGTCCTTGTGGCTCCCAGAGGTGTTTCAGTCAAAGATGTTCTGGGAATTCTGTACTTGGAACTTAAATCCCAAGCACGTGCTGGTCCCATTTGAATCAGGACCATGGTGTATAGGTTAAGCCTCTCCTACACACTATTTTCCTGACCTGAAATGGCCTCATTTGCTCTGTCATTGAAATGATTATACTTTCCCAGCGAGGCAAATAGCGTCCTGCCAGTACAGTTTCAATAGCTGCACAGGAGCTTAAGACCTCCCTCTGCACACCATGACCTTGATCCATGTGGGACCTACACATGCCTGGGATTTAAGTTCTGAGCATAGAATTCCTAGGACATGTCCAAATGAAAGTCCTTGTGGCAGTCTTGAGGATTTTATAATGTGTGCATTGGTGCTTAATGTATTCCAAGGGTCAACTTTTAAAGGAATATAGCTCTAATGAAAAAGTCAGGGATCAGTTGTACCATTCTTCTGAATCAAAATGTCTTGGGAGAAGAATAATCTCATTTCTGTCACCAACTGTTATGTACATTGACAAATCAAAGTTGCATTTTCCCATGTACTTCTTTCCCTTCCTTTCCTGATATATTATACCTACTAGCAGTTTCCCTTCAATGAGTCTTCTAAATATTCTTTCTTTCCCTTCTCAAACTGTTCCTCTGAAAGAGACCTTCAGAGAGGCTTTGGTTGGTTTGAACCAAACTATATCTCCACTTATCTCTTGATACAATTCAAATCCCCATTCTCACACACTCAGACATTTACTGCTTGACATTTCCTGTTTCTCAGCTGTAACCTCTGAGCAGCTTAATGCTTCAGCCAAGTTTTTATTGAGAATAAATAGTACACCAGACCCCAAAGGGTTTTGGGTGGGTGGGGACTGAGCAGAAGATTTTCATTTAACACCCTCTCTGATTTCTACCTCCTGCAGGCTGTTTATATGATGGAATTGCCAGAGCTGAGGGGGATGTTTTTGCTCTCTCTGAGGAGAACTGCACAGTTTGTGTCTGCCTGGTGAGTCTTAGAGTTCATGGAGCTCAGCATTGTGTTTTGCTTTGCAAACAAATTGCTTATTGTGCTACCATCAGTGGCTTTCACAGGAGACAGCATTTCATGTAATGGGCAGTGCATGTGCTCTGAATTAGTGGCATGTATGAGAGTCCGAAGGGTGGGTCAAGCATTTTACAATGATCCAGGGACTGTGGGCTGGAAACGTGGAGGCAATTTGAGCTCATTAATACCACGGAGCAGGAATGGCTGTTTCCTAAGCATGCAAACAAGATATCAAGCTCATAAGAGAAGGGAGGATGACACAATGATGAAAGACCAAATCAAGACCAGCCACAGCTTCTGCCTTTGTGTCAGAATCCCCAAAACTAAAACAAACTCATGTATAAGAACAATAGTTTATTAAGTATTGAGGATCTTCTCTGGTCATGCCAGAACTGAGTTTGCCTGCGCAAAACCCAGTAGTTAAAGCAGCTTGCACCCCCACCCCCATCCTGGGAAAGCGCGCCCAAAAGGAACTGTGAAAGAGATAACAGTAGAGATGGCCAGGAAGCACCTGGTACAGTATAACATCATTCAACAGACAGTTGAAAGTCAGTTAGAAATGCAATTAACCCATTCCACCACCAACCAGCATACAGAAAGCAGCAATAGCAAAATCCCCATAATAACTGGCCTCCTGACACTTTGTGCCTCCCATCTCTCCATGCTGAATCTGCTCACAGAAGACTACCTTCTACTCCAGGTCTAGCAATGACCTCACAGTCAGGATGGTCAGCCCCAAAGCTGTACATCAGGAGGGTTGTCCCTTTCAGAAGAATCCATGCCTCCTGCCTTTTGAACCTTCATGGTTGGCCAGCTTTCCCTCATAGCTACTGAAGTTGTCCAAATGTGAGCCCTAGCAACCAGTCTTGGAAATCTCTGAACGTTCAGATCTATTGTAACAAAGGGAGCCTTTGCAAGGGGTGGTGTATAGATGAGCTGCACCTAAGGCCATCACCAGTCAGAGCACTTTGGGAAGGCATCTTAACATTTCAGTGGGATTGGTGGTTATTGGTCATTGTAACTATTGTCTTTCTTCACTGAAGGCGATGCTTATGTGGTGTCTGGTAAAGATGACAGGAAATGAAGTCAGAAATGTCAGGCTAGGCTAGGTTGAACTTTGGCATGTCTTCACTATAATATTTCTTGTTTCTTGATTCCAGGCAGGTAATGTATCCTGTATCTCTCCTGAATGTACACCTACGCCATGTACCAGCTCTCCCCAGACAGACTGTTGTCCCTGCCAGCCAGGTAGGTCTCTCTGAACATCTCACACTAAGCTCATGCACCAGCTTTTAGGGATACCTGGGCACTGTCCTTTCCCCAGGAAGAAGTTAGTAGCTTCCATGTGGAGATGAGATTATATATATATAAAACTTTTCTGTGCTGCCTTTGAAGTGATGAACATCAAAACATTACAATATTTAAATGTATGTGTAAAATATTTAACAATGTAATGAAAACATATAGATATACAAACACAACATATCCAGGATTTTTACTAGACCAACCCAAGGTGGGTTGGGGGAACCCTGTCTCTTCCCATCCTGCCAACCCTTGGGGTGCCTAGCAGTGCAGTGCCAAAGTGCTATTTTTTTTCTTTATTGGCTAGTTTACTCATAAAGACAGAAGTCTTGACTGGACTTCCCCTCATCCGTATCTGCCTTGCAAAATAATCTGCCTCTCCTTTCTTAAAGGGATTAAGGTAAACACAATCCCTTCTGCTGAAAATAGCAGTTTTCACCTCCAGCCTTGATCTAGCTGCCTCACTGAGTCAAAGAACATGTGAATGTGGTTGCTCCAAGGTGTTCCTGCCATCACAATACTAATCTTGCTTTCTTCCTCTAACTAACTTCACTCTAAAAGACCACTCTATTTGCATTGCCATTGTTTTAAAGCTGTGATTAAATCAGCTCCTTCCCCACCTTCAAGCACTCTCAGATTTAGCCACTTAAGCCAAGTGCTCAACCCATTAGATTAACTACCCAACACTTAAGTTTGTCTCTCTCTTGTCTTTCCCTGAAAAGGCAAGGCTTTTCTTTGTCCTGGGAGATTAAGGGTCTCTTAATGCAAACTAGAGGCCCATTTCCCTTTCTGAGTATCTTCTGGACACCTCTCTGCCTGTTGATATTGCCCCCAACACATTGCTTCTTCTTCCAGCATGGGTCACTAGGCTCTGTTCATCGGACCATCCCCTCCAAGATAAGTTAGCATAACCCTTCCCACACTAATCTGTCTACTTTTCCAAACCTATCCACTCAACTCTACATGCATCCTAGGCCTGTGTGTGTGTTCTGCTGCTGTGATTATTGTGTGCTCTTATTTTTATTATTTTTCCTTTAATAAAATTGTTAAACTGCACTTCACTCTTTTGTGGATTTCTTGCAAAAGTAACTCTTTATAAACTCTGGCAACCAAGATTTTGAGCTTGCACAACCTCTTGTTAAGCAAGGTCTGCCCTTCTCTAATTCCCTACTCTGAAAGGAGCAGACCACACCAAATTGGGTAACAGGAGAAAGAACAATAAACCAGAGGACACAGAACAGGAAAACCAACACAACCTTTCCAACTGTTAACTGTTCTTGATCAAATTGTCTTGTTTACAGTGGCCTTTGAATCCAAATGGCCTGGTTGAGTATTACATTTTTTAAATTATCTTTTGCTTTAAAAAAATCTATACTCTCATGCCAGGGAGAAAATAAAGTTAGAAAACTGTGCCCTGCGATGCTAGTTTTCTGTGAAAATTATCTGGAGAACTTCCAATTGAGTGATCTTCCCACTGCACCTGTTTTCCAGCAGATAGCCATTTGGATGGCTGCTAATATATTCAGAATTTCCTGTTATAGATCTTCTGTAGCAATACTGAACCTACTGTTGTTTTCTTCTGTAGCAGAATGTCATTTCCGTGGGCTGACATACGTAGAAGGAGCTGAGTTCAGCCTGGATGGAGATGACTGTACCACCTGTGTGTGCAGGGTAGGTACCAAGTAATCCTTTGAGCTCCTCCCAGAGGATTTTGTGGCCATTCTGATACACAAAAGGCACTCCAAGTTTGCCATCTCTCCTAGTAGGAAGCATATTGGTGAAGAGATGAACAGGAATTAGAATGGGTGAAATCCAGCAAATGCATGTTTTGAAATTGCATGCTCTTACTGATTATTTTGCCATAATAAAATAATTCATTCATATATCCTGATTATTAGGAGAGTACATTCATTTTGCTCTGGTTGAGTATTGATTCACAGGCAAGCAATCCCATGTCAGCACATATAAAATCTCCTTATTTATTTGCTGATACAAGGGAGATAGGAAATTTCTGTCTGCTTTGCTGGTAGATTATGTCAGTTAGCAGGATATCTCAATTCCTCAAAATCTGTGCACATTTGAAGGTGCCTGCTGCTTTGCGCTGAGAAATAATTTTCTGTATTACTGTAACAAGGTTAATTTAAAATGGGCTATGCAGCAATCCTAATTTCAGTCTGACGCTCACTGGACAGGGATGCCCCTTTGATGACCTGGAGGTTCAGTATAGTGACGGAGAGCAGAGACAACATGGACAGTGCTGGTGAATTAGGACAAGGTAACCAAGAAAGCTGACAGATTTAAAGCTTGCCCAGAAATGCTGTCTTTTGAATGATTTACTTTATTATGTATATTGTAACAATCGTACCACTGAGGAAAGCTTATTAACTCAAACCTGTTCAGTTTTAATGAATGTTTAAAATTATTTGTAATGTATTCTGTTAATAGGCTTTTTGTCAACCTTCTTGGTTATCTGGTGTGTTTTGGTTGAAGTTTTTTATTTCCCTTTTTGTTTTGGTATTGATGAATTAGGATAACCCTGTGTTGTTCAGAAGTTATAGAACCAGACATCCCTAGTTTAACAGATTATTAGAATAGGTTGCAGAGAGCTCTCTTCATCCTGTTTCTAAATCTCTCTCTTTTTATATGTCACATGTGCCTCCATCCACTTCCTTCCGCAGCAAGGTGAAGTTGAATGCTCCTTCACCCCTTGTCCTACTCTGGAGTGTCCTCGAGAGGATTGGCTGCTGGCCCCAGGGCAGTGCTGCTACACCTGCCGAAAGGCTGCATCTGTGGCAGGTAGGATCCCAAATGCCAATCAGTTTTTCACATGTTGCTATGCCCAGTGGCATGAAAATATCTGCAGGTATGAATTATTAGCAAAGGGCAGAGTTCACTGTCTGCTAAATCTATACCTTTAGTATATTTTATCCCACCCTTCCTCTAAGGGGCTTTTGAGTCTTTCTTCTCCATTATATCCTTACAACAGCCCTTTGAGGTAGGTTAGGGTGAAAGAGAACTACATGTCCAAGATTACCTGGTAAAATTTATGCCTGAGTGGGAATTTGAACTCAGACCTCCTAGGACAGTGATGGTGAACCTTTTTAAGACCGAGTGCCCAAATTGCAACCCAAACCCCAGTTATTTATCACGAAGTGCCAACCCGGCAATTTAACCTGAATGCTGAGGTTTTAGTTTAGAAAAAACTGGTTGGCTCCCTCTTCCTCTGCCCCACCGGCTCGAGCAGGGGCCAGCCTGCTCTAGCCTTCAGCAAGTCCTGCGTGCACCACTCTGTGCCTCTCTAGCATCTCTGCATCCTCTGTGCCCCCGCCCCCCCAGGCAGAGGCCACCCAGAGCACAGGCACAAGGCCCGCCAGCCAAGTCCTCCCTGGTCACCACGGTGCGCGCATATCGTGCTTAGTGGCCCAGGCCAGTCTAGATGTGTGTGTGTGGGTGATTTTTCGCGCTCACATGATGAACTCTGTGTGTGTGTGCCCACAGAGACGGCTCCGAGTGCCACCTCTGGCACCTGTGCCATAGGTTCGCCATCACTGTCCTAGGATTTAATCTGGAACTCCAATCACTAAACCACAGGGATGCTGCAATGTGTTACCCAAAGTGCATCCCTTGTCAGCATCCAGATATACCTTGTTTTCTGTTGCTGAGATTTAGTTGTGCAAAAGCTCTATTTCATCATCTCTCCCTCCTTGGTCAGGTTGCTTTGTGGATGACAATGGAGTTGAATTTCCAGTTGGACAGATCTGGTCACCGGGTGATCCCTGTGAGTTATGCATCTGCCAGGTGAATGATAACCTGCTCTACTTCACTCTTTTAAAATCTTTCTGAACGATGGTTGTTTTTGCTGCATTCCAGTAGCCAAGGCCAGTAATATAGTGTGCCTTTGTACATTGGGAGCCCTGGATAGGATAGCTCCATTGTTTTTGTCAGTGACAAGCCTAGAAAATGTAGGGCTTAGATTGTGGTTACTTAGGAAGCTTTCAGATCTTGAATTTTATGTATACAATGGCAAGTTCCCAGTCTGCAGACAGGGAGTGTCATTCAATCTGCCACATTATGTAAGCTGCCATGTGGATAATTGAAAGATAACATTTTAATGTTTTTAAAAATGAAACAAACTAGAGAGGTTGTGCAGCTGTAGGCTGTGCTATATGTATGCTAATGAGAATTTAGAATTTTAATGCTAAGGTTATCAGTAACTTTTCTAAGAAAAAACTGTACAAATGCACTCCATAGGCTTTCCAATGGTATATTATGGATGCAAACTGTTTAAACTGTGGTGTGACCTCATTTTGGAATACTGTGTTTGGATCTGATCGCCATCTGTCAGAAAAAATATTGTGGAGCTGGAAAATGTACTGAAGAGGGCAACCAAGACGGTTAAAGGGTTGGAGCACCATTCTTATGAGAGTCTGGAACTGTTTTCAGTCTTGAAAAAGGACAGCTAAGGGGGAACATGTTACAAGTTTATAAGATTATCCATGGGATGGAGAAAGTGGATAGAACACTTCCCACCCCCCCTCTCCAAATAATACTTGAATTTGTTGATGAAGTTGATGGGCAAGAGATGCAAAATAGAAAAAGACAAATTATTTGATTACCAAACAAATAATATAACTTGAGATGTATACACTCCAAGCTACTAACATACTCAATGCTACTAGCATACATGACTTTAAGAGGGAATTAGATTAATTCATGGAGGAGAGACCATCAATGGCTACTAGCCATAGTGACTACTGAGAGGCAGTGCTGAATACCAGGAGGCAGCATCAGGCCTTGGCCTCTCTACCAGGTTTGTTGGCCCTCCAGAGTAACTCTCTGGTCAACATGTGAAACAGGTTTCTGAACTAGATGAACCATACTGCTCTGATCCAGCAGGGCCTTCTTATGTTCTTAATGGTTCTGAAGTCTTTTGAAAGCTGATATTGAGGCAGGTGATATTTGGTGCTATAAGAAAGCTACGTGTTGCAAATTCAACCTGCTTCTGGGGCAAAGAATCTGTGAGACTGACCAATCCATCTTCAGCAGTCTGGCTGTTTGTGTTGTGGGTTTCTGTGAAGTTTTTTTCTATTGCAGGCAGATGGCTCCGTGAGCTGCAAGAGGACAGATTGCCTAGAGACATGTCCTCATCCAATACGGATCCCTGGCCAGTGCTGCCCTGACTGCTCAGCAGGTAAGCTCCATCTTCACAGCAAGCTATTTCCATCTCTGAAACATCAGATATTTTTCTGTTTGACAAAATAGAATTCCAGTTGCATAGCGCCAAGGGGACAGGGAAGGTGCGCGATGCACTGGGCATGTGACGGTACGGGGGCGCAGCGGGTGAGGGCGTGTCAGGGGCGCAGGGTGTGCGCTTGCCCCAGTCTCAGTTCCCCCTTACTCTGGCCCTGCCACATTCTCTAGCCAGAAAACTCAAATTGTTGGTTTTAATTGTCTTGTTTACTATGATTGTATAAGCATGTTTGCAGAACTTTGAATTATTATTTAGTCTATGAGTGATAAATGGAGGGGTTTGCAGCAAAATGCTATTTGTCAGGTACACAAATTGAGTTATGAGGATGAATTCTTATGTTCTTATATAATCCATAGTTAAGATGGAATTAACAAGATGTGATGATGGCCTTTGGTTTAAAAGGAGACTAGAAGAATTCATAGGGCTGTCAGTGGTAACCTATCCTATTCATAGGATAGGGCTGTCCGTGGTAACCAGCCGTGCTTGTTAAACTGAACCTTCAAGGGTTAGAAGTTGCACCTCCTGAACAGTATGGGGGTGCTTTTGCCTCCCAGAAACACCTGACAGCTAAGTCAACTTTTGGTCTGACCCAATAAGGCTCATCTTATGATCTAGACATGTTTTGAATGTACTGATGCGGTGCTTTGACAGCTGAAAAGAGCCATTTAAGCCCTTGTGGTAGTGATGGTTCCACTTAGCTCCCCTGTAGGATACTCTCACTCTGTAGGATACTCTCACCCCTGTAGGATACTCTCAGGCAAGTGAGTGAAACACCATCTGTTCCTTGGGGGCTGGAACAGGGGTCCTTGCTTTCCTTGCTTTCCTCCCCAGGCCCCATTAAGTGGGACTTGAAGCATTCCTACAGGTAAAGTGCCACCACCTCTCATTTCATGTTTTGTCATACTCAGTTACTAAACCCTTAAGCTGTCTATCAGGTTCCATGTTCAGTGTTGCGTAGGCACATGATGGGACCAAACTCAACACATTTTTTTCTTTCCTAACTGCAGGTTGTACCTATGCAGGAAAGATTGTTTACAATAATGAGACATTCCCATCCATCTTGGATCCCTGCCTAAGTTGCATTTGTTTGGTAAGTGTTTGGCTCTCAGATCGCAGCTGAGAGATTGAAGGGCCTGGGATGAGTAGTTTCTCAGCTGTGGTTTCTCATCTGTGGCCTTCAGGCTTCAGAACTCCCTGCCCTTAGGATATGGCTCTCTATTCCAGCTTGGGAAATTCCAGGACATTTTAGGGAAGAATCTGTGTGTGTGTGTGTGTGGGGGGGGGGGGTTCATCTACAATCTATGGTACAGCATAACATTTGTCCTCTGAAACTGTCATCTCCTCCAGTGGTACTGACCTCTGCAGTCTGGTGACCATTTGTAATTCCAGGAAAGCTCCAGGTCCTACCTGGAGATTGGAAACTCTACCTAAGGGTTTCCCGAGCTTCTGGACTTCTAGTGATGTGTAAAGACTGTTTTTCCCCCAGAGGGCATTTTGTGACTGTTGAAGAGAACTGGTCACCTGGTATGACATTGATTGACATTGATGCCACTTCTGAGGAAAACCAAAAGTGGCAGCACATTATGTGGTGGAGAGATTCAGAAACCAAAAGGCCTAAATTACCTCATGGCCGGAACAGAGTTTTCCTGGGAAGTGAGAACAAAGGCTAAGGAGATTCCACCTTGGGCCAGGCTCAGGGAACCAGCTCCCCGCCATGGCTCTGAGTTTTGAAACAAAGGAATCCTATGAGAATGTGCTATGCTGAGGAAACTATGTAAAAGCAGTCTTTCTTATTTTATCTTTTGAAATAAAGACTTTAAAAACTCAGCAGCTGGAGTGCCTGGTTGGAAAAGAACCCGGATTTCTAGAGACAAGACTGGAGCCCTCGGTCTTGAGCTCATGACACATTACTACTTAGAATTTAGGATCATAGAGTTATCAGTGATTTCTAGAGTGACATATCACTTCTGGATTTCTCCTGATGGTGTCTTTCCATCCCCTCGTTGGCGCCAGATATCAACTGGCAACCTGCACCTTTAACTCTCACCCTCAGCACTAAAGCTATTCTCCCTCCGTTATGTGAGGTTGGGAGAATGGGAGCCTATTCGTGCTGTAAAATGTTAACAATAAATTGCAAGGTTTTCTATTTTTTTTTAAACACTCTGACTTTTTATTACTGTACTGCTATGAAGTTTTCTTGTGCAAGTAGCAGTCTCTGAACACTCTGAACATTAAAAGTACCATCTATACCAGTGTTTTCCAACCTTTTCGATGTCACGGTACCCTTGAACTCACTCTTCATATCTCACGGTATCCCTGCCATCCTCCCCCGACCTTCCCCTCCCAGTTCCCCTGCTTGCCACCCCCCACCTTTCCCTCCCAGGGTGAAGGGAAGCACGGAGGGTGGGTGGTGGGTGGGAAGTGGCTGCTGACCTTGCGGCAGGCCCTGCCCCCTGGGCCAGCTCCATATTCTTGCTGGTGCTGGCGGGAGACACCACAAAAGTGAGGGAGGCTGGTAGCATTGCCACGGCACCGCTGGGACGTGCTCATGGCACCCCAGGGTACCATGGAACCCTGGTTGGGAATCACTGATCTATATCTTTGGAAGTGTTACACCTCTCGTGATGGGACTGAGTTTGAAATTGTAGCCTGTCTGCCAGTGATGTAAGATCTCGATGTCCCCCTTTTGTGTATAATTATCTTGCAGCTGGGCTCTGTGGCTTGTTCCCCTGTGGACTGTATTGTCTTCTGTACATACCCTTTCCACTCTGAAGGGGAGTGCTGTCCTGTTTGTCATGGTAAGTACCTTGGGGCCTTTTAATCTCTTGATATATTAAATCCCACTTTTCTCCCCAGTGGGGACTCAAAAACCTATCCCCCCCCCCCTCCATTTTATCCTCACAACAATTACCCTCTGTGGTAGGTTAAGCTGAGAGTGTGTGACTGGTCCAGCGTCATTCAGCAAGCTCCATGGCAGAATGGGGATTCGAACCTGGGTCTTCCAAATCCTAGTTTGACTATTTAACCACTACGTCACACTGTTCCTCTGATGGCAATCAGCTTTCTTAAAATATGCTACATGATGTCCAATACCTGTTGATCTCCTTTCATCATGCCTAGTTCAGTGCTAAGTCAAATACTGGCTCCCACTGTCAACTGCACCTGCAATTTTGCTCTCTGTCTATAACTTCTAAACCAAGTACTTTCCATTTTGCCTGCTGAAGAGTGCAGTTTAACTTGAGAGCTTTCATGCTTTCACATAGCAGTAAATAGTACAATAAGTAATCTGATTTTGTACTTTTTAATTCTTCTGGTCATTTATGTACACACATCTATATCTGTATGTCACAGTTCTATTAGTTGTTAGTTGTCTATATGTAGTCAGTGTTGCGTTTTTTGATTGAGACCAAAACTTAAAATTCCAGTTTGTATTGGTCACTGGTGTGGATTTCCTGTACTCAAATATATACCTGATTCTTTTCTGCCGCCCTCCACCCCTTGCTGCCTACCTGACACAAAGTAGCCTTACATCTGACTTAAAGTAACCAGTATACTACAGTTGTGTGCCATACAGTCTCTGAGTTGCAGCTTTTCATTCTATCTGGCCATTTATCACTCCAGTGGGGCTGTTTTTAAAAGCTCTTGCATTGTCATTGCTTTGACAGATTGCAATTACAAGGGAAGGAAAGTGGTGAATGGACATACCTTTGTACCAGAGGGTGAACCCTGCATTCAATGCACCTGTCAGGTGAGCTTTTCTCTCAGAAGAAGACAGCTATTTAGGCACCTTGCAGAGTGACTGAGACTTGGGGGGTGGGGAGAATGACTGATGTTCAGTGATGGATGTTGTTCAAAAGAGTCACCTTCTGATACCCAGACTGGGTGGCAGTGGTGCTCCTTCTTGCCCTTAATAAGCCTAGATGGCTTGTTGATGCCCCTTAATTTGAGAGCTCCCTTGAAGTAACGAATAGCCTTTGCCTGCACCACCAATCCCCTTCTTGAGTGAAGGGGTTTCAAGGAAACTACGCATATGGCAATATTAATTCTCTGTAAGACAAAGCTTCTTATCTGTTTCATGCTATCTCTTCAGCTCGGAGAGGTGAGCTGTGAAAAAAGGCCCTGTCCAAGCATCTGTGCAGAGCCTCTTGTGCCTCCTATACAGTGCTGCCCAGACTGCCTAGGTACCAAAATGACAGGTAAGCCTATTCTTCATATGTTACTTGGGGTTTCATTGGAGTCTGCTTCTGTGAATTCAATACCATGAAATCTTGCAGAAAAGAACTTAGTATTATGGAAACATAAAATACAAGATTGGATTCTACGCATCTCTTCTGCTAACTGTACTTCTTCCCTCTGGCGCAAGGAACCTTTTGCTGATGTGAGGTTTTTACTCATGAAAACTTATGCCAAAATAATCTTAGTCTTAAAGGTGCCACTGGATTTCTGTTTTCCATTGATGCAAGAGGGTCAGCAGAAGACTCCTTTCACCAATGGAAAGTGTTACTGTTAGCTAAAGGTATCTGCAGGCTCTAATCCAAGATGCATATGGGTGATCTATGTGTTATGGAAACTTTAAACATTTTCCTGTTCATGGAAGCTGTAAAAGCTTGTCTATCATGGAATTTGGAATTACTCATCCATGTGAGTGGAGGACAGACACTGAGGGCCTAACTACATATTATAAAGTCCTTGTGACCACCCCAGTCCTATTGACCAAATTTGCTCTGGGAATTCAGGGCTTGTTTAATTCTCAGACATGCTGACTTGAATTAGCCCTGAGGAGCCAATATTAGTTACTGTCCACAGGGGCTTTCTTGGGTTGGGCAAACATAAGGTGTGTGTGCGTGTGTGTGGGTTGGGGTGGAGGTGATCCATAAATCACAGTCCTGGAACATGTCTGGCAATATGAAAGGGATAGATATGTGGGGGTACTAGGATTTTGTAATGTGTGAATAGAAGTGGAGATATGGTTGAAGATAAATGTAGATGCTTGGTGGGAAATGCTGAGGAATTGATTGCCAAGTGAAGGCCTCACCTGGCTGTCTGACAATGTTATCCCGAGCTGAGTTACAGCCTTCTCAACCCATTCATTTCAGTAGATTTTAAAGCATGTTTCTCTAGGATTGCAGTTATCAATATGGTCTGACTGGCCTGTCTTACATTATATTTTACTCCCCCCAGCACAGACACATCTAGAGATGCTGGTTAGCTTAAAGCCACAAATTTTGTTACAGTAATGTATTATTATGCTGTACCCAGGCCCTTTCAGAATTAGGAAGCCTCAGAAATTACCCTTCATAGTTCACTGTGTATGTGTTTGCTTTGTACTTGTTCTTTGTTTCTCATAATAGTGAGGCTGATTTGCACAGTAAAAATGGCCCGTGCTGTATCCAGGAGCGCAGCTGCCATGGCACTCTTTACCCTGCTGTTGACTTTGCCCCCCCCTCCCCCCCCCCCGCTCTCCTCCACTTGCACCTCAAGGTCTTCGGCAATGATTCTACGCATGTGCAGACAACCTCTTTTCTGTGTTCTGATTGGTTGAATCTCCCCCCGTCCCCCCCTCACTTTTACCAATTTAGTTTTAAATGACTCTGCACAAAACAGGCACTGGAAATCAGTACCCTCGCCCCTCCCACATCTAAACTCCTTGTGTGTGCAAGGGAATCGCTGTCCTCCCGTTTGCTGCGGCTTCACACACCACTTTTTTGCAAGGTTTCTCAAGAGTTTTGCAAAATTTTGCAAGGTTTTTCCCTCTGTGTTTTTTATTCCACTGCAAGGGGTGGGGGAAGGCGGCTGTTAATTGGAGGAGTAGGCCAGAGTGGTGAGGCAGGAAAAATGGCCTCGTTCTGCTGCTGAGGAGTTTTCATGGCAGGAGAAGCCACCGGAACAACAGAAGGGCATTGAAAAAAGGTCCTCAACTTTTGCAGTTCTGGAAAACCACTGCTGCAGGGGAACTCCGGGGTAACAGCGTGGCAGACATGCTGCAGTGCTGTGAGCTGTGCAAAACTCTCCATTGCGCCGGGGCAATCCCCATGCCAACAATGGAGCATTTTTAGCATGCAAAATCAGCCTGAGACACATCAGAAAGAGGTAGTGGGTGTGAGTTTCTTCAGGTTACATCATTTATAACACAGAGGGCATTCAGAAGAAATTAATGCTTAATTTAGCATGTGCTTGCTTTACACCAGTTGCCCTGGCCTCCTTGGACAACAGACTATCCACCTCTTACACAGGGGTTGAAGAAGCAGAGACAGACATGCAGACCTCACAAACACATTCTATGGTCTTGATGCCTAAGGACAACTGCAGCCTCTGCAACAGTACCTCTGCACCTGCCTCACTAACTCCAGGGGTTCACCTTACATCAAGCAATGCAACTACTTGGAAGACTCAGCATGCGACTCCAACTGCACCAGGGAATGGTGGGCTCCATTCAAACAGACCAGAGGATCTCTCCAGGCTGCAGCCCAACAGACCACCAAGTGTCAGACTTCCTTCATCTTGGCTAGGCTATTCTGCAACCCCTCAAATAAGGTCAATGGACACTCTGCCACTTCTCAGTAGAGCAGAAGGGGTCAGGCCTCATCCCACCAGAATGAGTTCTTTTGGCTCCCCTTCAACTCATTCTCAGCAGCCAACTTTCATTACAAGGACAACTGGAACATCTGTAATCTCCACTGCTGTTTATGCTCCCACTCCATCTACTGCAGCTAACCACACTGATCCCATAAGTGGCCCTGTTGGTCCTTCGTATACCCCCAGCTTTCCTTTGCCACCTCCACAGTCAGCAAGCCACATTCCAGACTTTCCTTCTCAAGAACTTCCTGGGAGCCAATCTCACACAACTGATTTACCTGTGGGTCAGCAAACAGTGGGGACCAGCCCTACATTGCCCCCGGGTGATGAAAATGACATCAATAGCACAGATCCATAAAGAAGGACCTGTTTTGGACAGGAGTAATATAATCACTTCATCCTCATAAATAAAGGAGGACATCTACAGACAGGGTTGCCACTAGCGGTGGGAACTGGCCCTGCTGTTATTTATCCATGACAGCATTCTGTGTCTTTTTGAAGAGCAGGTGTTTTTATTGTAGGAATTATTTGAATCTTACCCTAATGGTGAGGAGATGAGACCAAGTCTGCCTACCTAACAAATATCTTCCTGGCTGTAGAAGGCAGTGGAATGTCTTTTCTTTGCTATCTCATGAAATATAGATTCCAGAAGTTCCTGCTGCTCCTTTGGGAATGCAGATGTTGAAAGATATGTGGATTATTACCAAGGACCCTCTTCTAATTTTGTCTCTTTTTTCTCGATGTTGCAGGATTGGTGTGCTGCAAGCAGGGGATGTCATCCCTTTGCAGATGCCAAGTAGTAAATCTCTTCACAGGCCAGGTGTAGCACAGATATCCCATTGCTGCTTGCAGACCTATATGGGAACTTCAGTGTTGAAGTTAAAGTGACCTATTTTTCATTGCTGCCAAAAGTATACCCCTCTGACTAAATTGTTTTGAACATAATCATACCTACTTTTACTGTGTAGACTTGCTGGCATGTGTTAATCTAATACTAAAGCATTTAGTTCTTTTGTGCTTTAGTAACAGCTATGTAAGGAGTTCTACAGCTCAAAACATTATAGTGTGGTAAAACTAGGTTTATATTAAATATATAGTTTGTGCTATCTAAATTTAAACATGTTCATACAGGTCTGTAGGGAATTTTTTTTGTATATTTTGACATTTAAAAATCTTAACTGAAATTCATGTAGAGATCATAAATGCAGGATACCAGCTACCAGACTCCACCCACCCACCCAACTGGTTTTTTATGGTCCTTGGATTTGTTTTGGGATTGCAGGGTGTTTCCAGCCCACTCCTCAAGCTGGTGGCAGGAGAGGCTTTGGGGGGGAAAAACTACCTCAGAGAGGTGTCTAAGTGGAGGACATCTACATAAGACATTTTAAATTATACAAATTGCCATGGCTTCCTGCAAAGAACTCTCAGCACTGCAGTTTTGTGAAACTTCCAAGAATGCTTTGTTGATTATTAATGACTCTTCCATGAAATGGCAGCTCCCAGTGTTTCTTAGTTATATACTGTGGCAATCAGGTTTGGGGTTGGTTTAAATGTACAGGGTCATCTTAGTAATTGGACACATTTATGCTCAGCAGCTTGGAAAATGGTTTGAAATGATCCTACCAACATCTAGCATTCACTGTATAGGGTAAATGTAGAGATACAGGGTACACATGCAGGGATGTGTACATAATGTAAATGAGGAAATATCCAACAGTGGCTATACATTCCACACAGCTGGCTTCAGGGTATCAGTTCTGGGGCTGACCCAGGAAAAGGCCTAAAAGACTTATCTGTCTTTCCCCACAGCTACTTCATACTCTTCCAGTTTAGAGCTCAGAAACTGTACTAAATAAAGAGCATATATGTGGGGCGGAGCAAGTCCTAATTCTCTTGCCATTGAATCTCTGCCTTATTGAATCTCACACATGAAGCTGTGTCAGACCATTAGTCTATCATGGTCTGTATTATTTACTGAGATTGGCAACAGCTCTGCAGAGTTTCAGGGTCTCAGATTAGGGTCTTTCATATCACCTGTTACCAGTATTCCTATGGCAACACACCTTCTCCTCAAACTTCTTCACATTTGACCATTAAGGAAGACCATTTTGTATTATTCTTCTCACCCGTGAGACTATTTGTTTTTGTCCTAGGTTCCCAAAGTCCTTATGATGACATAGTTTATTACACATTTTCCTGGGACCAAGTTGTGGTTTTGGCATGCTATCATAATAGGAATGCAGGCCTCCTATTAAAGCCTCTCAGTATCTCATTTTGTTGCATATCAGTTCCTTGGGCTTCAGTGGAAGGAAATGGGGGAGAGGAATGCACTTGGAAAACCATGGAAAAATTTTGCACAATGCTAGAGTGTCTGCTGTGTTCCTTTCAGTTTTTACCTGGGGGGTGTGTGTGTGTGTGTGTGTGTGTGTGTGCCAGCTGTGGCTTGGCACCCTACACTGAAAACCTTGCTTGTATATTAGCATCAAAATCATAGTTTGTGTCTGCTTTTGTAATGCACATGTATCTAATTCTTCCTCTAAACAGTTCTGAGGTTTGCATAGGGAAGTACAATTTGGTGAGGGTGTTAAGAAATTTGTTAATGATTCCTAACATCTTTCCTAGAACAAACCCACACTATGATGTAGATAAGCTTTAGCAAAGCCTCTGTTGCAGTTCTTCAGATCTGTCTAGTGCCACAGTAACAATCTACCAGCTGTCTTCTGCTCCAAAACTTCCCCTGAACCTATTTCCGACTTTTAAATATTTACAATGTCCCTTATATCTAAGAGTTGACTCACCGTGACATGCCTTGATACTCAGCTTTGGATTTGATTTGATTTTCATTGAAAGGCATTTTGTTTTGAGGTGACTTGAAGGCTTTCTGGGGTGTTTGATTTATGATTACTATTTCATACATACATGACATCTCTTAGAGAATCATGTATGTGTGAACTTAGCTGAACTTTAATATGCTGTAAGGTGTCAATGAACTCCCAAATTAATGGTTTGTTACATTTGGGGGGGGGGGTGTATAAAGCTTTGTGTCTGTGTATATTACAATTCAGTGAACATTTCAGTTTGAAAGAGACAGTTTTGTTTTCATGAACCAAAGCTTACGTCACATTAATTTAGCATGTATTTAATCAAAAATGTTAATTTTAAAACAGAAGTGTTCAAAATGTACTATTTTTAATAAAGAATTTCTACAAGGGATAATCTTTTGTGAAGACCAACATGGATTCCTGCTTGGAAACTGTGATCAGAGACCTTTCTTTAGCCTATTTTTTGTGTGGAGACTTTGTGAAGATCAGAGATCCTCAGAACTTTGACTGAGGAAGCCCTTGGTTGTCAGGAAAAATAACAGAAGTCTCTCAAAATGTTTCAAAGCCCAAAGCAAAATGAAGTATTTCGAACAGCTGGATCAAAGTTAAGCTTGACTATTGTTACTGTGCCACTGACTGTTTAATAGTCCAACTCCATAGTCAATTTATACTGGTTAGAGGGCCATCCCCCAGGACATCCTACTCTGGTGTACCCTGAAGATTGCCCATGTCTAGGCATGACTTTGGCATGGCACCAGTGGAGCAACACAGCAACACAATGCTGCTTCAGAACCCATATTTGAGAGAGCTCAAATATCATAGTAGTGTGCCATCATTGCTGCATGTGGACTGGCTCCTTGCATATATGACTGACGTGATGAGCACAGTTGATTCCACTCCATGATTGTTGGATGGTGATATCATCTTAGACTTGGGTGGCATTGCTATACAACTTTATCTCTCTTTTTCGCTTTTGAGTAGCTACAGCATGTCAATTAAGCTACACAAACGTTATGCTATCATCAATGGACCTTTATTGTAGAAGGATAGCTTTGCTCACTTATTTGGAAACAGTAATTCAGCAAACAAATCCCCAGTGTTTTGTGCTTAAGATATTAGACAGAACTTCAAAGTGAACAACACAGACTTAGGGAAGTTGGAAAAAAGGTAAAACATGTAGGGACTTTACAGATGCCCAGTCAGACAGCTCAGTATTTAGGCAGTGAGAAATACACAACAACAATTTCATTTGCTTTTATAGTATTTTATTCTGTGGTTCTTGGTGTTAGGGCTTAAGGGGGGGGGGGAGTATACTGACAAAATATAATCCTAAAGAAATAATGATTGTCCTTAAGGAATTGTTTTGCCAATGGATGTGGTGGTGTTTATGCCACAGGGGCCAGGCCAACCTGGTTGTTTGCTCTGTCAAAAACACAGTAGTACTCGCGGATGAAGACATCTCCAAGGATCCAAAGTTCACCAGAGGAAGTGGGAATGTCAATGCTCTGAAAGCCACTTGTACAGTAGCCTTGTTGGTTCTGAAATAAGAAATAACAAGACACATGTGTGGATTATACATGCCAATAGCACTGCTTGAGTTGATTTACTAGCAAGGGGATGCCTGGGCAGAGTGTCTACATGGCATTCGATTAGCATTATTGCACTATTTTGCACTGTATGGTTAAGCATGGTCATCACATGCATGATGAACTAGTAACCAATCAGATACTTTACTTCCACATATCAGAGACAAACTATGGCCAATTATGCACAATGTGTCTGCTGCGCGATGGGGACAAATGTCCATTGCAGTAAGATTTCCGATACAAGTCTATTTCCTCAAGCCTTGCTTTCACTTTTTATCTTCCTTGCAGCAAGCGAGAGCACTTCTAGCGCAAATTTAATTTTGCTTTAGTGCCAGAATGGGCAGATGGGCCAGTGAGCACTGCTTTGCCCTGGACATCTTCCTTCCACCCCCAACCAGCTTCCTAGCACCACCTTTCCCAGACCCTCACAGCCATCCATGCCTCCCCCTTGCCACTGTTCCATGTTGCTGGCCCTTGCTTCTCTATGTGCTTATATCGAGATTTCAATGTAAGCCAGTTTCTTTCTGGCTCCAGCTCACCCCCACCTCCCTGGCTCTGCTTCCACTCTCCCTGATGATCTGTAGGGGCTTTAAAAAACTTTATTTGAAACAAGTATTTTTTTTTAAAGCAAGCCTTTCTCTTGCTGCTGCAGCAGTGGCAACGGCAGCAGTGAGAGAGAGAGGGAGAGTATGTATAGGGAAGGAAGGGGACAGAATATCAGTAGAATTAAGAGAAGCAGCAAAATGAAAGGTTTGTTGAGATTAGTAAACTGATGCGAGGCAGGCACTGGGCAGAGAAATGTAAGGAGATCACACTTCAGTCCCACCACACAGCTACCATCCCCAAGGTAAGCTTTCCTTTAGTAATGGACCTATGTTTGAGCCACAGTCAAATGTGTTGTTTATGGGTTATTTTAATTCTGCAACCTCAAATCTTTTTTTAAAAAAGCAAACACTCTTCTGAAGCACTGTGATAGCTGGAGCATGCTATAGGACCAAATCACTTCACATGTCCAAATCACATTATGTGTGAGAAAAATGTTTACACTTGGATTATGAGGTAGTGGAATGCCTCAGTGAAATTGCTTGTTTTACCCCTGTCAGGGATCAGATTCCAGTTAGGACTGGCCAGAAATCCAGGCATGATGATGCTGGCTCCTTACCTGGATAACATAGGCACTAGGAGGCAGAGGGAACTCAATGCCGTTGATGGTGAATATGATGTTAGGCAGGTTGCTTATGGAGTTGCAGTTGACCATGTACTGGTGTGGAATGGAAAGGATGGAGAACAGAGATTAGTCATAAAATGCTTTGCCTTGATCACAAAGTTCAACTGTAATACATAGAGTATACATTATCCCAACTTGCAAGGACTTTAGTTAGGATGGTAATGATTTCTGAAATCAGTGGGACTTAGACTGAAACTATACCCACAGCTTTCATGACAAGTCTTTTCTCTCTTTGGTGAGGAGACTCATCTTGGAAGTCAAAGCATAACCCCAGGGCATTTTAGCTTAGAATCATAGAATCATAGAGTTGGAAGAGACCACAAGGGCCATCAAGTCCAACCCCCTGCAATGCAGGAACACACAATCAAAGCACTCCCGACATATGCTGATCCAGCCTTTGTTTAAAAACCTCCAAAGAAGGAGACTCCACCACTCTCCGAGGCAGTGAATTCCACTGTCAAACAACTCTGATGGTCAGGAAGTTCTTCCTAATGTTTAGGTGGAATCCCTTTTCTTTCACCTTGAATCCATTACTCCGTGTCCTGGTCTCTGAGGCAGCAGAAAACAAGCTTGCTCCCTCTTCGACATGACATTTCTTCAAATATTTAAATATGGTTATCATGTCACCCCTTAACCTTCGCTTCTCCAGACTAAACATCTCCAGCTCCCTAAGCCTCTCTTTGTAGGGCATGGACTCCAGACCCTTTACCATTTTGGTTGCCCTCCTCTGGACCCGCTCCAGCCAGTCAATATCCCTCCCGAACTGCGGTGCCCAGAACTGTACACAATATTCCAGGTGAGGTCTAACCAATACAGAATAGAGAGGTAGAATTACATCCCTCGATCTTGAAACTATGCTCCTATTGATACAACCCAGAATCACATTGGCTTTCTTTACAACAGTATTGCAAGTCTTGGTTCAGTATTAGCAAGTCTGTATCCCAGTCCTATTTAATGAAAGGAGGCAATATCCTTAACAGTAGCTAAGCCATTTGCAACTTTTTGCAGAATGAAAGGGAGGTATGCCACAAAGGCTGTTCTCATGTTTGCCATTTTGTGTTCCTTTTTATGTATGCATATATTAGTGATGCATGGACTTTCTTGTTCTAGAGCACTTAAATAGAGGAATACAAGCAGCTGCCTTTCACATAGCAAAAACAGGTTGAAAAGCTTTACATTAAAAGTTATGTCCCTAGCTGAAGAGTTAAAAGGACATTTTTCTAGCAACAACATATCCTGCTGGAGGGCAGACATCTGATTCCCCCCACGTTAGCAAAAGTGTAACTGCTGCATTTTTATTTTCTCAAATCCCCAATTGTCTAGGCAAGCCCTTACAGATATTTCAAAAACCACATAGTTTCATATACATTTTCTGTCAGCCACTAATAGGAGCTTCTTTGCACTTTGGAAAAATTGATAGGAAGACAAGTGTTAAAAGGCAATCACAAACTTGCCATTCCTGTTCATATCCTAATTCCTCATGATCCAGCTGTAGCCAGTGTGGGGTAAGTGCTAAACAAATTCAGGCTAGCCATCAAAAATGGGGTTCAACCATCACTCTCCCTGCGTTTGTGTCTGAGCCTTGAGTACCTGTGGAAGTGTGTCCTTCATTTTCTTACCTCACCATTGGAGGACTGACTGGCACCAATGTAGTACTGAAGGTTAGAGATGCCATTAGCAGGACCAGCCAACATGGAGGTACCGGTATCAACAATAGCTTGGCAGCCACCAGAACAAGCGATCGCCTGGCCATTCATGGTGATGCTGAAGAGAACACAGGTTAGTGTACAACCAGAGAACAGCTTTAATCTTACTTGCCACAAAGAAAACATGAAGAAATTGAGGACAAATGTTCCCTGTGTTCTCAGTATCTACTAAAAAAAATTTCCCCCCGAAGATCAACTACTTTCTTCTTCCATTAACAAGAGCTGCTTCCTCCAACTGTGAAGGATTCCACCTGTTGGTAATTGAGAGTAAAAACTTTGAAGGCCATTGCAGTGTAGAGGTCACTAATGTCATTGAGGCTTATAAATAGCCTTTTACCTGGTAGCCTGGGTCAAGCAAGAATAGTTCCAGGCGCCATTTACTCCGGGTACGCCTCTGTACATAACTATTAAATCAGTTTATGTTTCCTGGTGGAGACATGCCCTAAAATATAGGTATATGCTGGCAGAGAGTAAAAACATCTGTGGGCTACTAATTTTTGCAGATTTATTTGAAAGGCTGACAAGTTGACAAGTTGTCCTCTTCTCTTCTTTCATGATAACATCTTATCTCTCTCCCTGAGCCTTTCTGTGCACCGTATTCTTGATGACATCCAAATTAACCTGGGAGGTGTCTCAAGGTTAGCAGGTTTGCTTACCTGTCCACAGTAATCTGCCAGTAGGACTCAGAAGAAAGAGGTATCCAGTTGAGACTTCCAGAATAGTAAGAGGAATCAATACCACCAAACATCACAAAACTCCCACTCTGGTCATCACTGAGAAAGGAAAGCAGAAGTCAGTCATGGGAAAGGGGCAGGTATAGTGGATTAGAGCTAAAGTTGTGAACTGAAAGAATGTTCCAAGTTTCAGTTCAGTCATGAACTCTATCCCTGCACCTTATATGGGGTTAGTATTCACCCACTTGACAGGATTGTGCTCCGAAGATGGTTGAGATAAAGATAAATGACATGCTATGAGCACTTAAACTACTATATAAATATTCCATATTCCATAGAAGTTTACATTGTAAGTTAAAGAGTACCAAATAAAGAGGCTTGGTGGAAAGATTCCTTTGGAAAACCATAGGGAAAACAGGGTGAGATGGCCGGTGCTAGAGTTTATGACAGTTATAGTTCATTGCACAGACACTGATGTTTCTAAATTTCAAACCTTCTTTTCCCGAGGTCTTCAAGAATTTCAGAAATGAAGGAAGAAGCACCATTTGATATACTATCTAGTTCTGAAATGTACAGGCCTCCTCAGTGCCCGAGGGGGAAAAACTGGCACCTGAGGCAAAATGGCGTCCATGCCCCCCCTGCACCCAACATGCCTCACTTATTTTTAAAAGTTAAAAGAGCAGCCTGCTGTGGGCTGCAGGGGCTACTCTAGGCCGCGGGAGCAGCCTGAGGGGATGGGTGGGGAGCAATTCTCCACACCCAGGCCTGTGCCCGGGGCATTTATCCCCCCCCCGCCCCATGACATCCCCCCCCGCCCCATGACATGGGCCTCCTCAGTCCTCATGTTTCCTTTATATGTATGAGATGGAGCTCCTAATCACCAGCATCTATACTGATCTCCAGCCAATTAGCAAGGATCTACTAATTTCCTGTGTCTTCCATCAATATTTTGCCATTTTAAGAGCAGGGACATACATATAACAGCAGAAGGATCAAACTGCAAGTGTGGGCTTCACTCTAGTCTAAATACTTTTCTTTCCTTCGGTGAATCAGGAAAAACAGTCCTGCAAGTTTTCCCAGGAAGTTTTAACGGACTCCAGAGTTGGAATGGACTCCGAAGTTGCCTAGTTTAGTTCTTTGTCCTTCTCAACAGCCCTATACTTAAAGAATGCTTCAAACAGTATTGTGTTGATGTATTGACTGGTGAGAAATCTGGTCTGCATCTCAGCATTTCAATATGATGATTGCTGCTTGTTTTCCTCCCTAAATGCAGTATATTTAAAATGGTTATCTGATCCAAATCCAAGCCTGTGCCATTAGTACAAATTCCCTTGCTACTGTATCTCTAAAAATACAGGCAATATTCATAGTCTCTGTTCAGTAACCATACTTATTTTAGCCCCTTCCCAAAGAGATGCGCAGCTAACCCAGACTTACGAGCTCAGGTAGACGGAAAAGAGATCCTGGGACACCAAGCCCTCACTCATCATGTTGTCAAAAACAGGTGTGGCTCCGGAAGAGGAGATGCTGGGATAGGCCAGACCCAGGATGCCATCAAAGGGAGAGTAATAGAGGAAGGAACCTGGCTCAGTCTCACTCAGGCCAAAGATCTGGTTGGTAACCTCAATGCTTCCCACCTAAGTGAAAGCGTAGGGACAATCAGACACAAGATGAAGCTCAAACAACAGCATGTTGTGTGGTTACCAAAAGACAGACTAACTGTTTGTAAGTTTTCCTGGTTTGCTCAGGATAATCCTATCTCAGACACTAAGGATGGTTGCTCAGGTTAGTATTTGATTAACCTGACCATCAAGGAATACCAAAGTCACTATGTAGAGACATGAAATAGCAAATCACATCTGAATGTCTCTTAGCTTGAAAACCCTATGAGGTCACCATATGTCAGTTGTGATTTGATGGCAAAAAAAAAAGTTTTCCTGAGTGGGAGCCCATTTTTTCAGATGCAGAAGGCACCCCAAGACTATTGTTCTGACAACAAAAGACTAATCTAGTTACTCCTTTAAAATGATGAAGCTTGAAGAAAAAAAAAATCTAAGCCCTAGTTGATGATGCATATCTGTGTGTGTGTGGGGGGGGGGGGACGACAACAGAAGTCGGTACTTTTGTGATACAAACAAGAAAACAAAGCACATTATAGAAGAAGAGTTTGGATCCCCTCTTTCTCTCCTGCAGGAGACTCAAAGGGGCTTACAATCTCCTTGCCCTTCCCCCCTCACAACAAACACCCTGTGAGGTAGGTGGGGCTGAGAGAGCTCCAAGAAGCTGTGACTAGCCCAAGGTCACCCAGCTGGCGTGTGTGGGAGTGTACAGGCTAATCTGAATTCCCCAGATAAACCTCCACAGCTCAGGCGGCAGAGCTGGGAAACCCAGTTCCTCCAAATTAGATACATGAGCTCTTAAACACCTACGCCACTGCTGCTCACTTTCATCTTCTATAATGTGGTAATTAAAATATGAGGCATGTGCTGCAAGTCCACCATTTAAAAGCTCATCTCAACCCAGAACATGTTACAAATAACTTTCTTTAGGCCTCTTCCACACGTGCAGAACAATGCACCTTTAATCCACTTTCAGTTCACTTTAAAGAATAGCAAAATCCACTTTTAAACAATTGTGAAAGTGGATTGAAAGTGCATTATTCTACATTTGCGGAAGGGGCCATAGTTAAGCAATTCTCGATTTGGTCAATTCCTGGATGGAAAACTTAAAAAAAACAACTATGCATGCTGCCTTCAGTTCAATAATGAAAGAAAAGCAAGATATGCATTCAATAATTCAGTGAACTGCCCTGAAGATAAAGACTGATGTACAAAGATGTGGACATGCAGTTAACAGCCAATAGATTAATTGATTCATTTTTCTTAGTCATATAATTTGTATATTTTAATTGCAGAATACTCGATCCATTGGGTCAACATCAAGATACCTTATCTCATTTACTGTGGTGTAATTTAGGATAATTGCCAAAGTACAATAGATTTCTCTCTCTAATTTCAGAGAATCAATTCTACATTAATGTATCTGCTATGGAATCTTCACATGTTGCAAAGGATGCTGGAAAATATTCCAGGGCATATACCAGCTAGGCTACCAGGCTTGGTAGGTCTTGTGGACCTTATTGCTATTCTGCATGAACCTAAAGCATACTCTTTTATATACAGGCTGTTATGGATGCTCATTGGATTGGTAGAAGCGGGCAATTTGATCATGATTACTGACTTTCTCATTGTGGTACGTCAGTAAGTTCTCCTGGAATACAGTTTGGAAACCACGACTCTAGAGTCCCAAATAGAATAAAAGAAACATGGGATGACTGAGAGGTTTGCTCTTCTGTCCAATATGATGTGAGGGCACATGTTGCATACCAGGTCTGTAAAACTTTGACTACATAAACTGAATGCAGCCCACTGGTCATATATAAAAACTCATCAGGATCTTTATAATTATCCAGTTTTACCGCTTGCTGGGGACTCTCAAAACAACATGACCTGGCAAGACAGAAGCCAGAGATGACTTCACTTTGGTGGGTCACAGGATGTGCAACCCTAGAATGTGCTCAGTATTTAAGATCCAAATTGAACATAATTTTGCTTCTCACATCATTCATATACATTCATACTTATGTAGCTTCCCAAGGACTATTATTGTTTCTGTTTCCTTTATCAGCTTACCTGAACAGTGTCATATGCTAGGAATCCAGTCATGCTCCCAGTGCCATATGTGACAGAGAGACTCGTGCTAGTGGCCTGGTAGGTGGAAGATTGCTGGGGATTGAAGCGGTTGTGGTTGGCTGCAAGTGAAACAAGTGAGTTCATAATAATGTTCAATGTGTAAAAAAAGATGTGCTGAAACTCAAGGTGACTCAAAGAAATTGCCTTTGATGTGAAAACTCTGTCCCCTAACCTCAGTTGCAAGCAAACTGCCTGTCACTGTCAGGGGAAAGCACCTTGGAAAGGTTCAGTGAAATGCTCTTCTTCAGCCAGTACAACAGATATTAAGATATATAGCTCTTAATGTCTCCTTTGGTTACCTCCACAAGGCTTGTTGGACTGATACAACCTGTGCTTCCATTTCCTGAAAGATAGCCTACTCAGGCACCTAGTCATGACTAGTGTCAGTACTGGCCTTTCTGTTTTCCATGTCTACTTGTATATGCATGGCAAGGGAAATAGTTATACATAAGAAATAAAGGATAAGTCAATTTTTTTCCAGGCAGAATGTTAGATGCTACTTACAGCAAGCTGAACTAGAGCAGTACACAGAGGGGACCCACAGATTGGAGGAGCCAGTGTCAAAGAGGACAACGAACTGCTGTGGTGGAGTACCAATTTCAATGTTGCCAATGTATTCAATCTGTGAGGGCAAAAAAATGGGTCACTAGTATACATCATTGGTATCAAGCTATCCCCCCAGAGGGTGTGAGACTGAAGACTGAGTGATATTTTATTTCAGAGAGATATATGAATCCATTCCTCTTTCCTTTGTAGCAAAAAGGTTTTGCAGGGTTTTGTACTGTTTCAAAAAACTGCAGAACCTGTTTGACCAAAAGTGACAATGAGACAAAACATATGTGCATAACAAATACTGTCTGTCCCCAGTCCAGCTGTAAACATCTGGCTTATTGCTTTTGAGCCACCAGATCAGGGTGTCATCAGTTACGCTGAGCCTGTGCTGGTGTTATCCTGGCATTGTTTAGGAGCTGCTGGACTAATATCTGCTTATGATGTTCTGCCCCCGTCTCACTCTGAAACTCTCTGAGTTCAGTATGTGTGGAACTATGAAAGAAGGAGTAAACAAAAACAATTTGGGACTCATATTCCAAATGCTATTCTGAACTAAATTAACTCTTCAATTGGAATTTAAGAATGGTCTTTTGTAGGGGAATGCTGACTACACAAACATCAGTGAACGATAGATTTGACTCTATACTAGTGGAGAATCCAAAGATAGTTAACAAAGAGTGTGGATTATTGCAAAGGAAGAGTTGGGTTGATTGATTTCTGAGTTATTTGGAAAAGATTGGGGGTTGACTCTATCAAATGTCCCTTTCTAAAATGAATGGACAGTCATGCACCAGCATGGAGCATTGCTCAGGTCCCTCTCCCCAAACCACTGAATCTCAATATGCCCAGGAGAGTAGCATATTCTTTGAGATGTATTTCCTAATGAGAATACTTACATCCATGTAATTCTCCAAGGGCTCGGCAGCGTTGGCGTTGGCTTGGCTGGGGAAGTACTTTGAGCCCAAGTTGTAAGGATGCTTCTCAAGGAATTTTTCCAGCAGCCCATGTTCTTTAAGGCTTTGCCTCAGGGACTTCCCCTTCTTCAGAGGAATTCTGAGCAGCAAAGTGGTGGTGTGGGGGGGGGGGGGGAAGAGAAGGGGAAAAGAATTATCTGTTACTGAAGATTTTTCAAATTAAATTTTTCTTTTCAGATTCTCATTATTTACATTGCAGTAGACCTTGGAGATCCAGGTTAATCATTGTTTCACACTTCATACATTGAAAGTTGCCAGGTATGGCCACCAGATGGGTGAGTAGGTTTGCCAGATGCAGGCTGAGAAACTTCTGGAGGTTTCACAGTGTAGCCTGGGGAGTGGGGACCAATGTCATAGAGTCCAGCTCCAAAGCATCTATTTTCTTCAGGGGAACTGATCCCTATGGTCTGAAGATCAGCTGTAATTTTGGGAGATTCCCCAAACCTGGAGGCTGGCATTCCTACATGCACCTTATGGAGTGAACTCTGATTCATGAGGTGGTATGCTGGTATAAATTTTTTTGTTAGTTTCTAAAGTGCCACTGGACTGCGGTTGACTTTGTTTAATAGGGTATTCAGGTGTACAGAAACAAGTCAATTTATATCGTAAATATTTATGTGAAAGACAGAATATAGTGGGTGAAAAAAATGCCATCTTCAAGTTGAAGACAGAAAAAAAGATGCTCAGCAAGGCTTTATAGCTTGCTCAGCATCACAAATAGAAAATTTGCCCAAAGATATGGTTTTCATGAAATTTAAATATTGAGTTGATATTTCTGATAATGATGATCCTTTTTGTCTTTAAAGAAAAAACCCAGCGTCCAATACTTACTTGGTCACCAGGCACTGAGAGAGTGCCACCAGGCCCAGAAGCAGAAGCCACTTCATGATTTCTTCTTTATCCCCAAGCCGTTGAAGAAAATGAAGAATGGATCCCAAATGTACAGTAGTAATGGACTGCTGCTCTTTATATACAATTAGCTCCTTGTGTTCTTGAGTCCGATAAGAAATGTAAACCTTCCTGATAAGGTTTTTTTAATGTCCTTAAAGTAAAGTCTTGGAAAAAAATTTTCCAAGTTCATCCATCTTTTGTTTGCATTAAGACCATGATCTGAAAGGCTTGCCAAATGACATTTATTTGTGATCGCAAAATGACACAGAAGTCCAGTAACTCCTTAAAGACTAAAATTTATTTATTTATTTGTTTGTTGTATGATATGGCATCTTGCCAGAACATATTGGTAACAGGACACCAAGACAATATGTCTCAAATCTTGTAATTTGTGTGAATCTTTTATACAATGTACTTTTTGACTTTGGAACATAACAGTATACAAACATTCTTTCTAAAAGTGAAATTGCAAGGAATAATGTAATGTTCATTGTATGTAATAGTCTTCAGATTTTTTTGTGACCCAGGACTTGGAAGTTTCACACAATACATGGTTGTACATTCATCCTAGCTCCTCAGACTAAAGTGACCCAGCTAAAAATGTTACACATACTTTTCTTTGACAATAGTAGAAAAACTGCACAGAAGCAATTCTTGGGGAAAGACTCATACCCATCTGTTTTTAGTTGAGTGAAAGGATCATTGTGATTGAGGCAACTATAGAAGTAAATGTCTGCTTGTGGTGTCTTTATTATATATTTGTAACTCATCTTTCCCTGATAAGGTTAAGGTGGCTTATATAAGGATAGTACTTGCAGACAAGAAAATCATACATATCAACATAATAATTAACACTTAAAGCAGCAGCCCATATAAAAATTCCCCTAATAAAATAATAAAAAGTATGTTGAAACAATACTGTCTTACTTGCTTGAAAGAAAGAAAGAAAGAAAGAAAGAAAGAAAGAAAGAAAGAAAGAAAGAAAGAAAGAAAGAAAGAAAGAAAGAAAGAAAGAAAGAAAGAAAGAAAGAAAGAAAGAAAGGCTCATTCTGCACATGCAGAATAATGCACTTTCAAACTGCTTTCAGTGCTCTTTGAAGCTGTGCGGAATAGCAAAATCCACTTGCAAACAATTGTGAAAGTGGTTTGAAAACACATTATTTTGTGTGTGCGGGAGGGGAGAAAGAAAGAAAGAAAGAAAGAAAGAAAGAAAGAAAGAAAGAAAGAAAGAAAGAAAGAAAGAAAGAAAGAAAGAAAGAAAGAAAGAAAGAATATTTTAGAACATTCCATTGGCAACCCATTTCAAAACTGGACCAATGACTGAATATGCCCTGGGTAATCAGTGTTTCCTGAGGGAAGGCCCTAAAAGGAGAACTGTTGTGGAGACTGAACCTGGTTCACTCACTAACTGAGATTGAGATGGTGCTTTGGTGATATGGATCCCAAGCTGCGGAGGGGCTTTAAGGGGATAAAACCAGCAGCTTTAATTGAGCCCAGAAACAAGTTGACAGTCAATCCTAGAAACTTTGGCTCAGTACCCATATACTACTTTTTTTTAATTAGGGGGAAGCCCCAGTTGCAAAGGATCATTTTAAGGACTCTGTTTTTTATGCCTGGTCTTCATATTTTCCCACCACTCAAATGTTTTCACAAGAAAAATGCAATTTCCACTGGCCAACAGGAAATACAGGAAATAGAGTTGCATTGTACAAAATGGTTTACAAAGTTGTCTGGATAAATGCTAAGGGATTGTAAGTATATAAGGGAATATATATACTTCTGTATGCAGTATATCTTAAGAAGGATCCTACTATGTAATTTTGCACTGTTTAATGGGTCATGTTAATACTTATGCTTTGCTTTAGTACTGTCTTTTATAGTTCTGGTTGGTTCCAGACTTCTACAATCCTAATCCTATTGCATTATTTATTAAATGTTCCATCACATTGATTGTACTGACTTATTCTGTGTAATCCACCTCAAGTCCCTATGACTATAAATAATGCAAATAAATAAATAACAATAAATATCTGGAATGTGGTGGTGTCCTTGAGAGTTATCACAGCATGCCAGTGACATCACCATTGTTGAGTATCACTACTGTTTGTGCTTGCCATTTTATGAAGTTTCTCAACATTTTCTATTACCTTTATTCTGGAAGGTCAAGCCCTTTCTGTTCCACTTCATTTTATATTTCTGGCCTACCTTTCAAACTGGTATGTTTAAAAATATGCAGGCTGTCAAGTCCCTATAGGAGTCCAGGTGTTGTATTGTCGAAGGCTTTCACGGCCGGAATCACTTGGGTGCTGTGTGGTTTCCGGGCTGTATGGCCGTGTTCTAGCAGCATTCTCTCCTGACGTTTCGCCTGCATCTGTGGCTGGCATCTTCAGAGGATCCTCTGAAGATGCCAGCCACAGATGCAGGCGAAACGTCAGGAGAGAATGCTGCTAGAACACGGCCATACAGCCCGGATACCACACAACACCCAAGTCCAGGTGTTATTTTGCTGCCCACTGAATCCATTACAGGGAAGTCACATTTTCTTATGTTCAAACCATCATCTTCAGTTTTTGGGAAACCATGATTTCCACCTTTTGTTTCATGGCATAATTGTTGCATTTGTGTGTATACTTAGCAGGCAGCAATAATGCTCAGGCAGCTTCACATTTTTTGTTGTATGCCTAAGACTTTATCAAGTGTATCTAGACATGTAGAGTGTAAATGTAAAGTGAACAAGTGTTCAGGAACACTTGTAGCATAGAGGTTCTCACTGTCAGAGAGCTGAAGTTGACTTATTCCTGTGTTAGGCAGAAAGCGTGGATTTGCTGCTGTGTAATATCCGAAACTACTGTTATCGTTAACCTAGCCGGAGGATGACGGGGCTGTGAAGTTACAAATCTCTCCTGTTCTGAAAAGACTAGGAGCCATTCTATTTTTCACATCCATGTGGAATATTTACCCCATCCAAAAAGAAGCAAAGAAGTGTCTCCCACAGCAGCAATTGTTCAGTAACATTGCCCCTTTCGCTCCTTGAGCAGAGCCACAGTGCTGTTGATTTTTTGCATTGCCATATGCCCATGCGATGCCCTGGCTCTGAGGGGTTCCTGCTAGGGCTGGAGTGAAAATTTCATCAGCCAGACAGTATGATTATGGCCTACCCTTCTGGTTCTCCTGGCACTGGATAAGGCTACTGACTTGAACTGCTTGGAAAGTGGGGAGTGAGATTGTTTATCTACAGAGGCCTTCAATTCCAGGACTTTGTGAGCTGACAACAGAATTTACTTTCTCATTAATGCTATCGGGATCCTGAACTGCTAGGGGCAAGCAAACATCAAGACCGTAATGATAATGTCCATGGGGCCAGGAAAAAAAATGGTTGGAGGTGACCTTTATATTGATCTGATATTGCCAAGATGTCCTATTAAAGCATATTTGTTCTTTTATCTTAGATGGAAATAGCATGAAGTTAAATATTATTTGAAAGACTATCAGCTATTGCCTGGTACTTTGTATGGCTTGTTAGTGGAGACAATTTAACTTTCCCAGTTGCTGCTACCCTCTCTATGTCACCACTACTCAAGAGTCAATGGTGAGGGATGAAGGCTGGGCCCCCCACTCCAACTGCTGCACAGATGTCTTGGTTATCATTTCCCTTTCTGATGCTGCTGCAGATGCCACCACAGCTTGAGAGGCAGTGGTGAGGAACAGAAGCTTTGGGGTTTTGGTTCCAGTTAGTATACAACATTGGACAACCCTGCTTTGACATCCCTGTGTGCCCTCTTGAAAGAGTAAATAAGGAAATGTGGGTGCAGAAAAACCAAGCTTGTTGGCAGGGGGGTGTTGTTGATTTGTGTTGAATTAGCCACTTCCCCCCTTGTGTTTTGAAAAATTCTTTTAGGAGCAGCTGATAAAAAAGTTAAAGCATGTTAGCTTCAGATATGAAGGGCCCCCCTTTCCCTAAAATATGAACTGCTCATCCTTCGCCTTCAGTCAGCTCCCTTTTAAGCAAGGCAGTACACCAGCACGCAAATAGAGTTGTTCTCTATCTTGTTTAATCACTGCAAAGTATTGTAATTTCCCCCTCTGTTTCTCATTGCAAACATACAGTATTTTAGCTATGTTCTGGGTTAAATAGGTTTCTCTGTGTTAAAAGCCAACCATCATCCAGTACATGTATCTCTGAGAAAATGCACTGAGTTCCAAATACCTGCCTTATTGTCCCCTACCACCAATCCTAGACTTCTGTCAAGGGTCCTGGGATCACTAAGACTGTCCTATTTGTAAACTGGCATCACCCCAAATCCCCAGATATTTCCCAAACTGGAGCTGGTAACCCTATATACACCTAGATTAAGAATGTGTCTGATGATCTGCCAATCAAGTTGTTCTGTAGAGCTGTCACACTCAGATTAAAATATCAATGACACACCAAAGAAGCATCCTACATGCTCTCCTATTTGCTGTAGTATTGATTCATGTTGCTTAAGACACATTCATTTTCTCAGGGCTATCTATATTATGACTTCTTTATGACCTCTGAGTATGCACAAGCCTGGTTTGCCTTCTTTTTTCCTCTACAGTCCTTTCCTCCCATTTAAAAATCAAGATAGGTGTATTTACCATCTCATTCACTTTGAGAACTAGGCTACAATCCCAGCAGCAGACACAAGGCCAAAATCAAGTAATCTCTTAACTATTATTTGACAAACTAAATGTATTGAACTCCTATCTTTTGTTTTGCATGACCCACAGCAGTAAAGGAAAGGTAAATAAACAGCTTTATTACAGGCAGCAAAACTATTTTCCCAAAGAGCTCTTGAATCTGTGTCCTTAAAGACCTTAACAGTGGCTGGTGGAAAGTGTTACATCTAAAGCAAATCAAGTTTGTGCCACATGATAAAGGTGAACATTGTAGCATACTGTTGCTCATATGATAAAGCCACAAGATAAAGGTGCACATTATAGCATACTGCTACTGGTATGAGTGTCTAAGAATTTAACTCCTTCAGTGTCAAATAAATGCTATACAGTGAACTGAGAGACACATTCAGAAGGCAGCTTTTCACACTCTTCAGAGTGGCATTGTAGCATAACAAGCTTGAATGCAGGTTAAAGCCTAAAGCCACTGAATGTGCACCAGGAGACCAGCTATGCAGACTGCACAGCATACAATGGTTCTGATCAGTCTGGCAGAAAAGCTGCAGATCGGTGTGGGTTGCAGCATAATGAAATTATTCACAAGTAAGATGTTTATTCGGTACAGAAAGATACACAGGTAATTAAAGACAATAATATCACCAATTTTTTTTGCAATGATCATCTTTATTGTAAACTTAACAGTGATTGTGTTGAATGCTGCATCTTTAACCTCTGCACAATTTTGGTAATGTTAAGGGAGAGGGGAAGATAAGTATGAAGTTTTGTCAAGTGTAGACTAAACACAATCTTAGCAACCCAGCTTGCATTACTACTTTCCAATGGACATTCCAAAACTCAATGAATTCCTACAGGCATTGGGAAAAAAATAATGCCTGTTCCCTTTAGCATGTATTCATAATACCTCGCTTGCATGAGCTGTCCAGCAAGCCCACAACTGGACGTTACTAACTTTTTCTGCCAGCAGTGTTCCAGTGCCTTTAATGCTTACGCAGCTGCCAGAAATTTAACAGGTGAGGCTCTCCTTGTTACTTCAATTCAGTGTTGGGGAAAGCTTAATCTGTTAATTTTCTGCTTGTTCTATAATAAAGGCAAAGTTGCCAAAAAAAACAAAAAAAACCCCAAGCCAACCAACCACCAGGAAGAACCAATTTTAAGAGAGTTTTTTTTCCAAAAAAGAAAAGCTTCACATTGGACCAAAATTAAAATGTCACAGAAATTCAAATAAACAGCAAATACATCTGTTTTAAACAGAGCTCCACAAACTAACTGATTTTGCAGCTTTGCAAATTCTGTACAGTTCTTCCAGGCTAAAGCCACTGGTTCCAATGGGCTGAAGCTAGCAATAACTACGCGCAGCATTCAAAAGGGGTTGCCCTGTTAATCTGGTGTAACAACATCCTGTGTCATCTTTAAAGATTAAAAACGATTAAAACGTTTTCGTGAAGCAGAGCTCACTTCATAAACGCAGAAAGTGTCCATGAACACAAACGGCAGGAGCGTCACAGGAAGAAGTTAAAAGGAGAGGCCAAAATTTAATACTTCTAGGAGCAGGACCCATTTCCTAACTCTGGGAAAAAAATTTTTTAGCAAGCCACCAACTCCATTATCCCGCATGGAAATGGGCGCCAAGCCAAAGCGCACCTTCAGCCACCAACTCTGCAAGCGAAGCAAACCTCCACCGCCGCTGAAGGAAATGACGAGAGAAAACCGGAAGCCGGTGTGTGCTGTAATTCTACTGTGTAGGAAGTGGAGGAAAATCGGTCACGGTTTAACCGGAAGCCGGAAACACTGCGCGGTTGGGGATTCCCTGTCTTCCTGGTCTCTCTCTCTCTTTTCACTTCAAACAGGTGAATGGCGATCATTCGAGAATTTATCCCTTAACCCCTCTTGCTTCATCTCGCGAGAAAAGGCAAAGAGATTCACGTTGGATTTGGAGACAGGAGGGTAGGGGTGAAAGAGTTAGCTGTCTTTGTGGGCGACATTATCTGATCCACCCGGTTTTCCGACCACGTGCTTCTTTCTGATAGCGTGTTCGTGGCCCTCACCCATCTTCCCTTCTGGATGGAGGATGAAGGGCTGCCAGCCCCGAGGTGTTTGCGGGCTGTGCGCGACACATGGGTTTATTATAGGAGCGGGGCACACATCCTGGACGGTGCTTACTTCGTTTTAGAAGGAAAGGAGAGAAAACCATCCCCCCCGAGCAGTGGTCCACGCTTTCCAATCTCGAGTGGGTGATAGGGTCTGGCCCTAGTTATTGGATGCGGATGCAGCGACGCACTTTGCATATGCTCAAAGGCATCTTTTCTACCTTTGCAGTTGTACGCTGGTATGGAAAACTGACTGAGGCAAATCTGTGTCTGTAATTGGACGGAGTGTGAAGGGGCATTGCTCGAGTTCGTCAGTCGTGGTTTGTAACACTTTCCCTTTGACTAGTATGAAAGGTAGGATTTAAGAAAAAAACTAATCAGATGGCGCTAGAAGGGCTTGGCCAAATAATGTGTCTGATCTGGTGATAATTTTGCAGCTGTGCTACTTTATGATCTGGCACACTTATTAGTCCTGATCCATGATGTCTTGGTTGATATGTGGACATTTTCTCACAATACTAGAACCAGGGGGCATCCATTGAAAATGCTGGGGGGAAGAATTAGAACTAATAAAAGGAAACACTTCTTCACGCAACGTGTGATTGGTGTTTGGAATATGCTGCCACAGGAGGTGGTGATGGCCACTAACCTGGATAGCTTTAAAAGGGGCTTGGACAGATTTATGGAGGAGAAGTCGATTTATGGTTACCAATCTTGATCCTTCTTGATCTGAGATTGCAAATGCCTTAACAGACCAGGTGATTGGGAGCAACAGCCGCAGAAGGCCATTGCTTTCACATCCTACATGTGAGCTCCCCAAGGCACCTGGTGGGCCACTGCGAGTAGCAGAGAGCTGGACTAGATGGACTTTGGTCTGATCCAGCTGGCTTGTTCTTATGTTCTTATGACATTTTATGGTCATGCTGCTCACACTAATCAGTGGTGCTTGCACGGATGGTTCATGACAAATCTCTGTATAGCATTTTCTGGAAAACTATTTCCAGTGTGAATAACAGTGCAATGCCAAGGGGGAGCAGAAAGGACTTTGGAACTAGTGTGGCCTCTGAGTCGGCATCAGTGCCACCTAATGGCAATATAAGTGGCACCTATGCCACCGCAGAGCCAGTTACACTGGTGTTGGGCTACCACAAGGCAGTGTGATGACTGGGTGCTGTCCAGGCCTCTGTGCCAGAACTTCTGCTTAGGAGCGCACGCTGATGTCATTGGGGGCGTTCCTGGAGGTAGGGTCAACTTTAGTCAGCTTCCAACGGATTTTCTCCTTGTTGGTAGTGTAGACTTATGCCCTCAGAAAGGCAGGTTCAGCCCAATGAGCTGTGGGGGGAGGGGGGGAGGTTGCAGGACAGTCAGATATTTTTTGCAGTTTTTGTGCTTGCTGCACTGCCTGAAACCTCTGGAGGTCATGCAGCTCTGCCACAGTAATGCCATTCCTGGTCGCTGCACAACTACCCCCCTTGGATTGGACTGCCCGTGTTGCATCGTTTTTGGTTGATGGTATCATACTATGCTTGCAACATATTTGTTATCATGGTCTTTATGCCTGTGATATTTATTTATTTACATTATTTATAGACTGCCTTTCTGTGAGGGACTGAAGGCAGATTATGCATAATAAGTCAGTACAGTCAACAAAATGGGACACTTAGTAACCAATGCACCAGGGTTTTAGAAGTCTGGAACCATCAGAAAGGACTGTAGCATAGTATTATTTATATGACACATTAAGCAATGCAAAAATTACATCATAGGATCCTGCTTACAGCAGTATGGTCAGTTGAACCTAATAGTTTATCCAACGAAGTTTGTAAAATCATTTTGTACAGTGCAATTCTGTTAGGTAAAAGTATTCCACTGTGAAAATACCAGATTATTACTGACCCTTGGGATGAAGTCACATCACAGTGATTACTAGGCAGACTATGTTTATGATGTGGTTTGCCATTGCCTCTCCCAGTTGTATACAGTGCTCAGAAAAGTCCTCTGGAATAGTTTTGCTTTGCATAGTTTTGCAGAGAACCAGGGGTATGGGAGTTTAGTCTCTGGAACCAGCAGAGAGGAGTAGCAGCAGGGGTATGGGAGTTTAGTCTCTGGAACCAGCAGAGAGGAGTAGCAGCAGAAGAACACTTGGTGTAAGGAATTCCATAGAAGCAGAAATAAAAGGCTTTTTTGGAGTAAAAGACCGTTTATTCAGACATCCTAGAAAGTTCACGTACACGGCGTGGCAGGAATAAAGTCTCCCGCCAGAAGCACAGGTTATAATTCTGTCCGTCCCCTCCCCCCTCCCGGTTTCTCATGGGAACGGATTTCTCATCTCTCTCGAAGAGATAAGGTCTCCGCCAGAGTCTCCGCCGCAGATGCTGGCCCATCGCCCGGGTTCTGGAATTCAGTCAAGGCCAGGCGGCTGGTCTGAACATCAACACCATTGAATCCCTTACACTCTGCCTCCCTTAAGAAAAACTTCTCCCCCCCAGGTTTGTGCGGAAAGGTGCGGTGGAAAGTAGAAATGAGGGAAGGGGCGTCAATATTTTCTGAATAGACCCATTGATTATACCCAGAGGAATATCCCACCCAAGAGACTAAATATTGCAAGCGTTTGCGATTAAAACGAGAGTCCAGGATGGCGTCAATTTCGTAATGCTTGTGGCCATCAATTATAGTCGGCGGGGGTCTCTCCGGAGGGTCGTGCCAGGCATCGGAAACGGGAGCCTCCTTGAGTAAACTGGAATGAAAGACAGGATGGATATTACTTAGAGAATTAGGCAAGTCTAATCGGGCAGTGACATCATTAATCACTTTAGTAATCCTAACAGGTCCCACGAATCTTTTGCCCAGTTTTGAAAATTTATGTACGTCTCTGAGATTCTTGGTAGACAAATATACCCAGGCGCCCACACGTAAAGGGAAATCCGAGCGGTGTTTATCCGCTTGAAGTTTTTGGGAATCTTTAGCTTGCTGTAAGGCGGTCTGAACTGTTTTCCACCCCTCGGCCAGAGATGAAATCCACTGTTGGAACTCTGGAGGATTCAACGCTTCTGCAGGCAGTTGCGGCAACGGAGGGAAGGACCGACCAGACACAACTTCGAAGGGGTTTTTTTTTGTACTGCTATGAACCGCATTATTGTAGGCGTATTCTGCAAACGGAATTAAATCGCACCAGTTGTCTTGGTGATAGTTGGTGTAACAACGTAAATACTGCTCCAGGGTTCTGTTCGTTCTCTCCGACTCACCGTCACTTTGAACGTGGTAGGGGGCGGCAATTGCCGGGGCGGCCCCCAACAAGCCCAGGAAAGCTTTCCAGAATTTTGAAATGAATTGGGGCCCGCGGTCGGACACCACCTTGACGGGGGAGGAGTGTAGACGATAAATATGCTGAATGAACAAACGCGCTAACTTAGGAGCGGAGGGGATGGAAGTACATGGGATGAAATGGGCTTGTTTGGAAAATAAGTCCACCACCACCCACAAGACTGTGTTGCCTTGACTTTCCGGCAAATCCGTAATAAAATCCATGGAGATAACTTCCCAGGGGCGGGAGGCCACTGGGAGAGGCTTTAACAGACCATGGGGTTTTCCCGGAACGGATTTGGCTTCCGCACAAACAGAGCATCCTTTGATATATGTCTCAATGTCTTTGCGCATCGCGCGCCACCAAAATTGACGGCGGGCCAAATGCAGAGTCTTTAAGGAAGCCAAAATGTCCAGCCGAGCCGGGCATCATGACAGGCCTCGAGGAACCTGCTTCGGAGGAGGTACGTACCAACAATCCCCCCTCCGCCAAACACCATTCTCCAAGCGTAATTGGGAGTCACCTTCCTCCGCTGGCGGCTCCTGCAGCCCCGCCTCCTCCAGTTCCCGTAGGAAAGGAGAGACCAGGCTGGGAATGGGCGGAGAAGGAGGAGTGGACGTCTGAGATCGAGTGACAGCCAGCCCCAATTGGGAGGGGGAGAGAACAGTGCGCGGGATATCCCGTGAGCAGCTCCACCCCTCCCGGGCAGTAGCGAGAGCGCATCAGCCAGTTTATTGGTTTTTCCAGGGAAAAAATGGATGGTAAAAAGAGAAGCCGAGAAAAGAAATCGGCCCAACGGAGTTGTTTTGCGGACATCTTGTGGGTGGAAAGGGCGGCCAAGTTCTTGTGATCCGACCAAACTTGAAAGGGGTGTTTAGCCCCTCCAGCCAGTGGCGCCAAGTGGAGAGCGCTACTTTGATGGCCGCAGTCTCTTTATCCCCTACAGTCCAGTTGAGCTCAGCACCGGAGAATTTTTTTGATAAATAAGCACACGGAACAAGCCTATCATCTTTATTTCTCTGCAACAGGGCTGCACCAAGCGCTTTGTCCGAGGCATCCACGTGAACCACAAAAGGAAGATCTGGGTCAGGGTGTTTTAGGATAGGTTCGGTAGTAAAAGCTGATTTTAACTGTTGAAAGGCTGTCTGACATTCCTTAGACCAAGAAAGGGGTGCCCCGGGCTTGGCAGCCTGTGGGTCTTTACCTTTAGTGCGTAAGAGGTCGGTGAGTGGGAGAGTCAGTTCAGCGAATTGGGGTATAAAGTCACGATAGAAATTAGCAAACCCTAGGAAAGACTGGAGTTCTTTCCGGTTGGTGGGGGCAGGCCATTGGAGGACTGCTTCAATCTTAGCAGGATCCATTTTTAACCCCTCGGAAGAGATCCGGTAGCCCAAGTAGTCGATGGAGGATTGGTGAAAACAACATTTAGAAAGTTTTGCAAAGAGGGAATTGTCGAGCAAGCGTTTTAATACTTCCCGAACTAAGGCTTCATGCTCCTCCATGGTTTGTGAATAAATTAAAACATCATCTAAGTACACCACTACTCCCTTGTATAATAAGTCATGTAGAACTTCGTTGATGAGGGCCATAAAAGCTCCGGGGGCCCCACTTAACCCGAATGGCATTATTAAGTATTCATACTGTCCAAATTTTGTGTTAAATGCAGTCAAATGTTCATAGCCTTCCACCATCGTGCCTCTGTAGTATGCTTCTCTTAAATCCAACTTAGTAAAAATACGTCCCTTGCCCAATGCATCTAAAAGGTCCTTGATCAAAGGCAAAGGGTATTTATTGGACAGGGAAACCGCATTGAGTCCTCGGTAATCCGTACAGAGCCTTAAAGACCCATCCTTTTTTTTAACAAATAATACAGGAGCAGCATGTGTGTGTTTGGTAGCTCGTCGTATGAACCCGCGAGCAAGGTTCTTGTCTGAGAAGGCACGAAGTTCCTTCTCCTCATTGGGACTCATGCGGTAGATTCTACCCTTGGGCAGTTGAGCCCCTGGCTGTAATACGATTTTGCAGTCAGTGTCTCTGTGAGGTGGCAATTGATCGCATTCTTGCTCCTGAAATACTCTGGCTAAATCTTGGTAAGCCGGTGGAATGCCGGTGGATTCGGGAGCAATTGGAGCGTGCACCGCTGACGAAGCCAGGGGGTGTATGTCATTAGGAGGTGAGTTATTCCCCCAATTCATGTGTTCTCCACAGGGGGGGTCAGTGAATTCTAAGATCCGTTCTTTCCAAATGAATTTTGGTTCATGCAACAACAACCATGGCATGCCCAGGACTATGGAGTGTTTGGCCACTGGGGCCAGAATAAAACTAATTTTCTCCCAATGGTCGGCGCAGCGGAGGAGGACGGTTATGCGTTTTGAACTGGGCCGGTCCTTCGGCCCCGAGGGGGCTGCCGTCCATTTGTGTGAACGGTATGGGCTTAGCTAGGGGAACTCCGTCTAGTCCAAGTTCCTCAGCCACTTGGGGCCGCATTAAGCAATGGGAGCACCCAGAATCTACAAGGGCTGAGGCTATAATACGAGTGTGCTTAGCGGGGTTGGCCAGAATTGCTTGGATTGTAATGGGAGCGCTGCCTTCACTCACCGCATCTGGAGTCGAACCCATATCCATGGGCGTTGAAGAGAGGCAAACCGCCACTTCCCCTTCTTCTGGGTCGCCTTCGGTAACCACCTTAGACGAGCCCGTCGGAGGCGGCCCGGATTTACGTGGTGGCTTAGCAGATGGGGTGCGCGCAGCCGGAGCGGTTGGCTTCTGTTTTTTCGGGCAGTTGGCAGCTAGATGACCCGGTCCTCCGCAGTAAAGACACAATCCCAAACGGCGACGGCGCTCGGAGGTGGTTTCCGTAGAGACTGCTGGGCTTGGCTTGCGAGTCACAGCGGTGGTCGTAGCGGCGGGTTTTGGGCGTGGGCGGCCCCCGGCACGAGCGTAGTCCAAACGAGACGCCACTTGAGATCCTAATTCGATCCAGTCAGCAATAGTGCGTGGGATCCGAATAAGGAACACCGTTTCTCGCAGTTTGCCGTCGACGGCATCCGAGAAGTATTCACATTTCATGCGTTCAGGCCACTCAGGAGGGAGTCAAGCAGCTGCCGCACGAAATTCACGGGCAAATTCGGCAAAAGAGCGGTTGCCTTGCTGAATAGACTTAATGGTGCGGATGGCGTCATTTTCGGCATCCGGATCTTGGAAGCGAGCCCTTAAGGCTTGGAGGAACGCAGGCACCGTGCGAGTATCCTCCCCTTGCAGGTCAAAAAGAGTCACAAACCAGTCGGCTGCCGCTCCATCCAAGACGGAGCCGATGTCCCGTATTTTTTCGCGTTCCGACCGGTACAAATCGTCATAGTCCTCCATGTGGGCATCAAGTTGCAGGATGAAGTAGGGGAGTTTGGAAGCGGTCCCATCGAAACGGGCAGGTATCGGAGGTCTGTAATATCCTCTCTCCACGGCCCTCGGAGCTCGCTGGGGCGGAGGTTGCGCAGGTTGAGGCGGCGGCGCAGGGAGAGCCGGAATCGGTGGAGGTGGGGGCACCGGCGCCGCTGGTGCTCTGGTGGGAGCAGGTCTTTGGAAGGTGGCAGATACGCGAGTAGCAGGACCCAGAAGCGTCGCTCCTCTGGCGTTGGCTGTACCGGTAACGGCGTAGACTCCAGCTTGGGGCATCTTGTCCTGCTGCTTCTTCAGCTCCTTTTCAAAGGCGGCTAAGTCTCTTTCCTTGCGAGTCAAGGCATCTTGGTGCGCATGCAAAGCTGCTTTCTCTCGTTCCAGTTTGGCCAGTTCGTCTCGGTGAATGGCTGCGGTTAGTTCACTTTGTGCACGCATGGCCTTAACGCTTTCGCGTTGACGCTCTAAGTCCAGTTTGGAGTGTTCCAGGACCTTATCATGGACCGATAGATTCTGCATATATTGCCGTTGCAACGCGTCTTTGGCACGGTCCAGATCGAGTTGGATTTCTTTGCACTGCTGTTCCCGGTCCTTTTGCAGGTTTTCACGCTCTAGCTGCAGCTGCTCCCGTTCCTCTTCCCACAGCTGGCGTTCACGGGCCCATGCTTCCTGGGCATCTCGCAGTCGGCCCACTTCCTCATCCCAGCTCTCTTTTGACGGGAGGGGAAATAGGTCCAGATGAGAAGGCTGGCCTTCTTCGGATTCCTCCTCATCGGAATGCAGCACCTCGTGTCCCCCGGCGGCTCCACGGGGCGCCTCTGGTGCAGCTGCTAATCCGGGATCTGGGGGGTCCGATCGGAAGCTGGTACGGATACCCCTCCCAATCCCCGATATAGTCCCGGTTTCTACGGTGGTCTTAGGACGGGCCCCAGTGCTATGCCACGGTGGATTCTTGGGAGCATCGTCGAAATACGAGTCCAGGAATCGTTCAATTGACTCCTGGGTTGCCGCATGAAAAGTGGTCAGGCCCATCTCCTCCGTGACAGGTTGCATCTGAGGTTTGTAATCCACACGAAAACGGGTAGGTATCCGATCCACAGGCGCTCGGTCCATAGACAGCGCCCCAAACGACTCATGCAAGTCCACATGATCGTTCCCTCGTCCCTCGTCCCAACGAAGTAAGGGCAGACTCGTGTTGATACGAGGACGGGAAAGAGTTACCAGCGAGACCCGTTCCCCCGCCGGTTCCTCCAAATCCAGAAGGGAAAGTTCGGAGCCCTCTTTGGGGGCTACCGCACCTTCCACAGTTTCAGGAATATTCAACCTCTCCATGCCGAGACACCAGAGGTCCACTACACTGGGAAGATAGATGAACTAGGATTCCTGCCACAATGTAAGGAATTCCATAGAAGCAGAAATAAAAGGCTTTTTTGGAGTAAAAGACCGTTTATTCAGACATCCTAGAAAGCTCACATACACGGCGTGGCAGGAATAAAGTCTCCCGCCAGAAGCACAGGTTATAATTCTGTCCGTCCCCTCCCCCCTCCCGGTTTCTCATGGGAACGGATTTCTCATCTCTCTCGAAGAGATAAGGTCTCCGCCAGAGTCTCCGCCGCAGATGCTGGCCCATCGCCCGGGTTCTGGAATTCAGTCAAGGCCAGGCGGCTGGTCTGAACATCAACACCATTGAATCCCTTACACTTGGCCAGGAAGAGCAGAGTGACCTGCTGGTGTTCATTTTGGAGGGCTTTTCTCAAAGCCACAGCTTTTAAAACAGTGTATTTTAACAGGGGTTATCTCTTTTTCTCCTTGTAAGGCTCCTGTGAGCTAAGGCTGCTGAATCTGGAAGGTGGGGCTTAACAGGGGTTAACAGAGTTCATCTCTTGTTCCTCTTTGTCCTGAGAGGTGGGGCTTTTGTCCTGAGAGGTGGGGCTTTAGTTCAGTCTCTGGAACCAGCGGAGCAATTTTAATTAAATTTTTTAATTTTTTTTAATTAATAAGGTCATATTTGACAGATAGTACGTGCAGATAGCTCCAGGGGGGCAGTGACTAAAAGCTTAATATTTAAATATCTAAACAAATCAGATATGAAGGCAGAAAGCCAGCAGGGGGAGGGGGCTTTCCAGTGTTTTGCACTGAGTGTCACATGTATGACTATCTGCCACTAGGACAGAAGTCGTGGGTGTGCCCTCGCTGCAATGAGCTCCTGGCACTCAAGGAACGTGTGCGTTCTCTTGAAGCCAAGGTGGCAGACCTGGAGAAGCTGAAAGAGGCAGAGAGGGTGACAGACAAGGCTTTCAGGGACCTAACAGCCGGGTCCCACTCCCAAGGTGACATCTCTTCAGATGTCATGGAGAATGAAGGTCTTGGGGACGGAGGGTGCCAGTCTGAGGTGGTGGAAGATGCTCCCTTAGATGGGATCCCTTCCTTAACTGGTGATCAGCTATCCTCTCGCACTGAGGATACCCCTCGGGGAGGCGGGGGGCTCCTTGTAGTGTGTGATTCGATCATTAGAAATGTAGAGAGTTGGGTTTGTGAGAGGTGTGATGACCGCATGGTGACTTGCCTGCCTGGTGCAAAGGTTGCGGATGTCTAGATAGGCTTTTAGACAGTGCTGGGGTGGAGTCAGCAGTTGTGGTCCACATTGGCACCAACGACATTGGGAAATGTAGCCGGGAGGTTCTGGAAGCTAAATTTAGGCTGCTAGGAAACAGGTTGAAGTCCAGGACCTCCAAGGTGGCATTCTCAGAAATGCTACCCGTTCCACGCGCAGGGCGAGCTAGGCAAGCGGAGATACAGGGTCTCAATGCGTGGATGAGAAGGTGGTGTAAGGCAGAGGCTTTCAGATTTGTCAGGAACTGGGGAACCTTTTGGGACAAGGCAGGCCTGTACAAACGGGACGGGCTTCATCTTAACCAAAGAGGAACCAGGCTGCTGGCGCTCAACATTAAAAAGGTGGCAGAACAGCTTTTAAACTGATCACTGGGGGAAAGCCGACAGGAGCTGAGGTGACTTCGGTTCGGAATACAGTATCTATTTTTATTTAATTTATATTTATTTATTTATTAAACTTTTATACCGCCCCATCCTCTAGGGGCTCTGGGCGGTGATGCAGACAGAGAGGGAGGTTTTTCTAGATCAACCAGATACAAGCGAGGAACATAGCAATGTGCATGTGACAAGGGATAGTGTCTACAAAAGACTTGAGGGTAAAGCACATAAATCCCAGGTTAAGGACAGAGACAGGGTATAAAGGTGTCTCTATGCTAATAGTAGAAGCATTCGACCTAAAATGGGGGAGCTAGAGTACAGAGTTTTGAAGGAGGACTTTGATATAGTGGGCATTACAGAGACATGGTGGAATGAGGAGAACCAGTGGGATGCTGTTATACCGGGCTACAGGCTCTATAGGAAGGATAGGACAGGGCGCATTGGGGGTGGAGTTGCCCTTTACATCAAAGAGAGCATAGTATCACATAAAATAGACAATGCAAGGGGAGCTGGTTCCCCTACAGCAGGGGTAGGGAACCTGCTGCTCGAGAGCCGTATGCAGCTCTTCTGCCCTTGCACTGCGGCTCCATGAGCCGAGCCGCTGGCCCCATTCTTGCCCGCCCTGCAGGCAGCAGGGCAGGCGCACCAACTGCCCGCGGCTGGCTGGGTCGCGCCACGGGCTTCCCCTCTCGCCTGCCCCATTGGAGCGGGGCGGGCGCTTTCCCGGCGGCCGGCAAGGCTGAGCCGCTGGCCCCATCCTTGCCGCATCCATGCGCTTCTCAGAATGAGCGGAGTAAAAGGTTTAAAAAACCCAATATATACAGTGTTATCTTTATTTTAAATGTCAAAAATTATTTGTGGCTCCAAGTGTTTTCTTTTCCCATGGAAAACGGGTCCAAATGGCTCTTCGAGTGTTAAAGGTTCCCTACCCCTGCCCTACAGAATCACTGTGGATATCAATACCAGGTGTGAAGGACAGTTTAATATTAGGAATATATTATCGTCCCCCTGACCAAAGTGCACAAGAGGATTCTGAGATGGAAAAAGAAATTAGAGAGGCCAACAAAAACAAAAATGTAGTGGTAATGGGTGATTTTAACTATCCCCATATAAACTGGAAAAATGCATGTTCAGGTCATAGTAAGGAGAGAACATTCCTGGATATGCTAAATGACTGTGGCTTAGAGCAGATGGTTGTGGAACCAACCAGGGGAGAGGTGATCCTAGATCTAATTCTATGTGGGACCCAGGACCTGGTGCAGGAAGTCAGTGTTGTTGAGCCGATAGGGAACAGCGACCACAATGCTGTCAGATTCAGTATCTCAGCATGCGAACAAGTGGCAACTACTAATGTAGTTACATTCGCCTTCAGAAAGGGAAATTTCTCAAAGATGAGGGGGATAGTGTGCAGGAAGCTGAAAGGGAAAATCAAGAGAGTCAAAACTGTCCAGGATGCTTGGAGGTTATTTAAAAACACAGTAATAAAAGCTCAGCTGGAATGTGTTCCACAGGTTAGAAAAGGCAGCACCCAGTCCAAAAGAAAGCCACCATGGTTAACAGGAGAGGTTGAGGAAATTATCAGAAAAAAGAAAATGTCTTTTAGAAAATGGAAGTCCAGTTTGGCTGATGAAGAATATGAGAGGGAACACAAATGGTGGCAAAAGAGAAGCAAGTTAGCTGTAAGGGAGGCAAAAAAGGATTATGAGGAACGCATGACTGCGAACATCAAGACCAGCAAGAAACAGTTCTTCAAGTACATCAAAAGCAGGAAGCCAGCAAGGAAAGCGGTAGGCCCGTTAGATGACAAAGGAACAAAGGGTGTGCTAAAAGATGGCAGGGAGATTGCAGAGAAGCTGAATGAATTCTTTGCATCTGTCTTCACCCAAGAGGAGGTGAGGAACATTCCTGCACCTGAACCAAGCTTCTTAGGAGGCGAATCCGAGGAACTAGTGAAGATAGTGGTAGAAAAGGAAGAAGTTCTGGCAGCCATTGATAAACTAAATGTTACCAAATCCCCTGGCCCAGATTGCATTCACCCAAGAGTTCTTAAAGAGCTCAAGCATGAAATTGCTGATCTTCTCACTTTAATATGCAACTTATCCCTGAAATCAGGCTCCATCCCTGAAGACTGGAAGATGGCCAATGTCACACCAATCTTTAAGAAAGGATCTAGGGCGGACCCGGGAAATTACAGGCCAGTCAGTTTGACATCTGTTCCTGGTAAATTAGTAGAATCTATCATTAAAGATAAAATTATAAAACATGTAGAAAAGCAAGACCTGCTGAGAAAGAGTCAGCATGGCTTTTGCAGAGGCAAATCCTGTCTTACAAACTTACTAGAGTTCTTTGAGGGTGTAAACAGACATGTGGATAAGGGGGAACCAGTGGACATTATCTACTTGGATCTCCAAAAGGCTTTTGACAAAGTTCCTCACCAGAGACTGTTGAGAAAACTCAGCAATGAAGGAATAAGAGGGGAAGTCCTCCTATGGATTAAAAACTGGTTGAGAAACAGGAAACAAAGAGTGGGTGTAAATGGGAAATTCTCACAATGGAGAGATGTCGGGAGTGGTGTCCCCCAAGGATCCATTTTGGGACCAGTGCTCTTTAACCTATTCATAAATGACCTGGAAGTAGGGGTGGGTAGCGTGGTGGCCAAGTTTGCAGATGATACCAAATTATGTAGGGTGGTGAGAGCCGCAAAGGATTGCGAAGAGCTCCAAGCGGACCTTGATAAATTAGGTGAGTGGGCGAAGAAATGGCAAATGCAGTTCAATGCAGCAAAATGTAAAGTGATGCACATAGGGGCAAAAAATCCAAACTTCACATACACGCTACAGGGGTCAGTGCTATCAGTCACAGACCAGGAAAGGGATTTAGGCATCTTAGTTGATAGTTCCATGGGAATGTCAACTCAATGCATGGCAGCTGTGAAAAAGGCAAACTCTATGCTGGGGATCATTAGAAAAGGAATTGATAATAAAACTGCAAAGATTGTCATGCCCTTATATAAAGCAGTGGTGCGACCGCACTTGGAGTACTGTGTCCAGTTCTGGTCGCCGCATCTCAAAAAGGATATTGAGGAGATAGAAAAAGTGCAGAGAAGGGCAACAGGGATGATTGAGGGACTGGAGCACCTTCCCTATGAGGAGAGGCTGCAGCGTTTGGGACTCTTTAGTTTGGAGAGGAGGCGGCTGAGGGGGGATATGATTGAAGTCTATAAAATTATGCATGGGGTAGAAAATGTTGACAGAGAGAAATTTTTCTCTCTTTCTCACAATACTAGAACCAGGGGGCATTCATTGAAAATGCTGGGGGGAAGAATTAGAACTAATAAAAGGAAACACTTCTTCACGCAACGTATGATTGGTGTTTGGAATATGCTGCCACAGGAGGTGGTGATGGCCACTAACCTGGATAGCTTTAAAAGGGGCTTGGACAGATTTATGGAGGAGAAGTCGATTTATGGTTACCAATCTTGATCCTCCTTGATCTGAGATTGCAAATGCCTTAGCAGACCAGGTGATCAGGAGCAACAGCCGCAGAAGGCCATTGCGTTCACATCCTACATGTGAGCTCCCAAGGGCACCTGGTGGGCCACTGCGAGTAGCAGAGAGCTGGACTAGATGGACTTTGGTCTGATCCAGCTGGCTTGTTCTTATGTTCTTATGAGTTTCCTCCTGCAGACCATTCCACGGGAGTACTGGCTCATGTGTGGATTTGCTGATAAGCTAGTGGCTTATGTAGGTTGTTGTAAAAGAGGAATAATCTTGAAATTCTCCTTTCAATGAAACCATTAAGCTTTCTGGCATTTGAGTGGGCTGATTTCTCCTACTGCATCCCCCCCCCTTTAATTGATACTGTTACTTTCAACATTCTCCCCTTTTGGAGCATATTTTATCCTTGTCAGGCTGTTCCTCCCCCTTTAATTAAATCACAACATTCAGGTGTTTTCTTCTGCATAGCTGTCAAGTTCTCAAAGAGGTGGGAACCCTCATCTTGTCTATGGGTAGCCCTGTCATTCACACAAGGGCCAGTGTTGTATTGTATATAATGATGATTCTTAATGCATCTCCTTTTGAATGATTTTTGACTGTATCTTAAAACAGTTTCCCCATCTTGACTGTTCCTGTGTGAACATGAGCAGAATGAAATCTCTTCTGCCTTGATAGAACTGATTCTTGTTTGTGTTGCTAAACTCTAAGAGTGGACAAATGTGCTGTGATACCCAGGAGTACTCTTGAACATAGGTTCTATTGAATCAGATCTAGTCTAGTCTAGCAAACTCAATGGTGTCTGAGTGGAAACACTTCTCTAGGGTCTCAGGAAAATCCGTTTCACACCACCTACTGTCTCATACTTTTAACTACAAGTGCTCAGGGCTGAATCTGAGACCTTCTGCATGGGCAGAAGGTGCACTACCATTGAGGCACAGCCCTTGGTACTTTTCATTTTTCCCTACCAATATCTGCTACTGACAAATTCTTCCCAGTTGTCTGTGGAGATGACCAAGGGATTGATAAACTGGATTTATTTATTTTTATTCTTGAGCACACTCAGAGCATGGTCACATTTAATAGAGGAAGAACTGAACTTACAGTTTGTTGTACACTTAACAAAGAATGGTGATTAGTCATAACTCCCTGATGAGTATACCATGTATGTGTGCTGTTTTGTGTGTTGCATCCACAATTAATAAGTTTAGTCTTACCATTAAAACACCTAAAAATGTAATGTGTCAACTGATTCTCTCTTGTGGTATGTTTGGAACTACAATTTCCTATCCCTCGTATTTGGGGAAAAAAGGGATGTCTTCCATCCAGCTGTGGCTGCATGCATAGTGTGGAGTGTCTGAGTTTCAAACAGAAGCATGTCTTGATTTGTCTTCTAGATACTAATGCAAAATCCTCTCAGTGAAGACCGTGAGATGTTTCACTTGAATCAGACATAGAAGAGTCAACAGTGGACAATAACAGGTTTGTTTGTCTAGAGTCTGTGATGTCATAAAGACAGAATATTTTGAGCTAAATATTTATTTAATAAAAGGAGCAGAATCACTGATTCCATGTGATAACATTTCTCAAATACCTACACTTGCTTCTTGTCCTCCTTTGGATACAGGACAACATCTTCATCCTTATTTCCAAAGCCTTTTATAGCCTCTGCCCATCCCCATCTTTCCATTCTCATATCTCAATATCTTTCTTTCTGCGACTTCCAGTTCTACCTCTACTGGCTGTCCCAAGAATTCCTGCATTGTCAGATGATTCTGCCTTTTCTCTCTTGCCTCCCCTTACTATTACAACTTGTAGTAATGCACTGCTGACCCAGCAGCACCGTGGTAGAACGTTGGGACGCCAACGGACCTACGGCCTTCTGGTCGCACCGCACCCCCACTCCTCATCCCCCTATGAGTCACGGGTCATGAACTGTCTGGCTCAGTCACCGGGCGCAGGGACAATGGTCTTGCCCCCAGGTGAGGATTAGGCTCAGACGCTTACGCCCCTCTCCGCACGTAGCCAGGTGAGATCATGCATCACATGATGATCTCCCGACCTCCCGCCTCCCGCTCTCCCGGAACTCCCCCCGGTCCTCCCTCCTACACGCCCCCGATAGAATAACAATAAAAGGTGCCAGGAACCGGCACGCGGGAGACTCGCTAGGAACACGGACCTCCGGGCTCCCGCTGCTGGCGATCTCCACCAGATGTTATCTCCGCGTCTCGTCTCGTTCTTACGCTGACCACGTGGGTCGACTACACAACTGCCTGTCAGAAAATTTGTGCGTAGCCATCCCAAATAATCTCTTTCAAAAACTCATATTTTAAATGAATCACAACAACTTAATATCACTTCCCTATTGAAACCAAGCCTAAGCTTGCGTGCCTAGACTTAATGCATATTTTCCCTCTTTAACTCTGCCTCCACTTCCCATTTTTTCCTTCCTCATGGCCATTTTGGAGTGTAATCTTTTCAGGGTAGAAACAAATCTTCTTGAATTCTGAGAATCACTGTGCTAGGCGTCCCAACATTTTTGAGCCTGCAGACACATTTGGAATTCTGACATGGCATCATGGGTACAACAATAAAATGACTTCCACAGAATAGCTGCCAAAAGAGGTGGAGCCAGCCACAAAATAATTGCCATGGCCTAACTTCAGTAATACAGTGTAGATTCTTGTGCCGTGGTGGCAGCTGCTGCAAATGCAGCATTTAAAACATCTGTACAGCCAGTCAAATATCCAGCTGTCAGTCAGAAGTCTTGCTAGGCAAAAGCCCTAGCTGCAGTGGTGGAGCGCCAAGGGGGTGGGGGAGGTGCGTTGTGCACTGGGCGCACGCTGGAGAGGGAAATTGCCTCCCGGCACCTTCCCCTTTTCCTCGTGCCCCCCCCCGCAGCCCCCCATGGCACACACACCCCGCGGCACCCCCCTGCTCCCCTTCACACACTTACCTACATTCCTTTTCTTTTTTTTAGTACTTTTTGCGGCTGAAAAAAACGGCCTATTTACAGTTCAGGCTAAAAACTGCCTGAGGAACTACAGTTCCCAGGAGACCTTGGGGCTCACAAGGTCTCCTGGGAAGTATAGTTCATCAGGCAGTTTTTTCCCTGAACTGTGAAGAGGCCGCTTTTTTCAGCCTCCAAAAGTACTAGAAATAGAAAGGGAACGTAGGTAAGTGTGGGAAAGGGGGCAGGGTGTGTGTGCTGCAGGGGGGGGCGCCACAGGGGGGCCATGGGGGGAGCGGAAAAAACACACCGCACCAGGCGCAGTTTGGCCCAGCTATGCCTCTGCCTACCTGCCCCCACATACTTTTAAAAAACTCTTGGCGGATGCCAGAAAGATGTTGGTGGGTTCCATGGTGCCCAGGGACACCACGTTGGGATCTCTGCACTAGGCAGTTGGTAGTGCTGTATGAATAAGTTATAATTTCATGATTAAATATATGCAATACATGGAACTTGGCCAGGCTTATGGCTTGATAACGTAGAAGTTCATGAAAACAACTATTCAATGTGTTTGCTTTCTCACCCCAGAGGAATTCATGAGCCCCCCTAAAGATGGAGACATTCAGGGACAAGACTGTAGATGAGCTGAAGAAGCTTCAAGAAGATTCAGAAGAGATTGAGCGTTTGACACTGGAGTCCAATGAGGTACTCATTAAAATTAATCAGAACTATTAGATGAAGAATGCTGAATTTAAGAGGCGCTTTTCTCTAAATATGGGTCATCTTTCTCAGGTCCAGAATTTACAGTTGGAAAGAGAGATGGCTCTGGCCACAAACCGTAGCTTGGCGGAGCAGAACCTCACGTTCCAGGAGCCTCTAGAAACAGGGCGTGCACGTCTCTCCGATAAGTATCAGGATCTGCAGCAGCTGGTGGAACATTGTCAGGATCAGAAGACAAAACTGGGTAAATGTTTAGCTATTTATCTCCCAGCACAGTTTGGGGTGAACTAGACTAACTGAAAAATTTTACTGTGATTTTATTTTGATGTTGGAATGTGTGAATATACAGTAGGGTTGACATAATCTGATCCAGAGGCAGGTCCTACTTGCTGTCATTCTCTGTGCAGCTGTGTGTGGTGATGATGAAAGGTGGTAAGAAGGTGACTGAGAAAAATAGCTTGGCTCCCTCTGAGCAAGAGCTTTGCTTGTACAGCTGCTTTTAGTAGCCTGTTTGGGCATAAATGGAAGATGTAAGCTTATGATGCCAGTGACATTTGCACCTCTCTTGTGCCATGTCCTGGGAGAATGGAGCTCTTTGTTTTGCTGTGTTACTCTCCCTACCCCCACTGTCCCTCTCTCGGTTTTGAGGTGCATCAAGATGTTGCAGAATGCTGATCCTTACAGGAAGAGGGTCCTTACCTTGGTTACAAGGTGGTCATCCGCTTGCAGTCCCTCATGAGCTGGTATAACTTAAGATGAAGAGGAAGTTAAATCCTCATTTATGTGTGACTTTTTTTGTTCAGTGTTTTCTGTTTCTTCCATAGAGAAGTTCTCTGTTTCGATGCAGCCTGGCATCCTGTTAAATCTTCTGCAAATTGAAGGACAGAAAATTGAAGAAGAATCTGAGGTCAGCCTTTGATTTCAGCTCAAGGGGAAATGAGACTTATTTTGATGTTCATGCTGGAAATACTGCTTTAAAAGTCCCTATAAAGCTGAGCTTTCCCACATTTTGACTTTGCCTTATTAAGAACATAAGAACATAAGAAAGAACCTGCTTGATCAGACCAGATATTGCAATGATGGAAAATATACAGTGTAACCAAGAAGATTAAGGGACTGGAACACCTTTCCTGTGGGGAAAGGCTGGAGAGTTTTCAGCCTAGAAAAAGGACAGCTAAGGAGAAACATGATAGAGGCTTATAAAAGTATGCATGGTGTGGATAAAGTGCATAGAGTAAGCTTTATTTTTGCTCTGTCTCATATTACTAGAATTCAAGGGACCCCAGTGAAGTTGATGGGGGGAAGCAGGTTCAAGATGGGCAAAAGGAAATACTACTTTACATAATGAGAAATTAAACTGTAGAATTGACTGCCAGTGGAGATAGTGGCAGCCATGAGCGTAGATAGCTTTAAAATGGGGTTAGACAGTTTTATGGAGGAGAGGCCTATCAGCTGCCACAAGCCAAGGTGACTGAAAGTAACCTCCATGTCCAGAGGCAGTAAACCTCTGACTACCGATGTGGGAGGCATCAGCAGTGGCCTCAGTCTAATTTACTTTTCCAGGAAGGCACAGACAGCACTTTCTTTGAATAAGGAAATCTCATTTCAACAGAGAATTTTGAAGGACATAGCAGAGAACACGTGCCCTCATCTCCCAATAGGAGCATTAATTAAATTAATATTTTCTTCTCCAGGTAATGGCTGAAAAATTCCTGGAGGGCGAAGTGCCTCTGGAGATATTCCTTGAGCAGTTTTCCTCCATGAGGAAGTTGTCCCATGTACGGCGGGTGAAAGTGGAAAAGCTTCAGGAGGTGCTGAGGAAGCCTCAGTCTTCCCAAGAGCCAGCCAAGGGCTCGGAGTTCAACCATCAGCCTCCTTCCCACACATCCTCTGGGCCTGCAAAACAGCAGCCACAGAATGGATCATCTGGAGAACCACCTTTTCCTTTACCTTACAGTCTTACCCCCAGCATGCCTACCGGCCCTTTAGTTCATGGAAATCTCCAACCAGCACCTTTTGCAGGGGCACCTGTTGTAGCAGGCCTAGTTAGTTCCTCTCAGCCAAGTGTCCAACCCCCATTTCCTTATAAACCACCTGCAGGTCCTGGATACCCACCAGTCTCTTCGGGTAGTTCAGTACCTCAGTCTCAGCCAGGAAATTCATCGTCATCTCCTGCATACCCTTGGTCTCCATCCAGAGCACCTCCTCCTCCTGGCCCTGGTTACCCTCAACCTCCTTTTAGATCTCCAATGACAGCTCCAAGATTTCCACAGCCTCCTTATTTGTCATCTGGGGGGAATTCACAGTGCCCATATCCTACCACGCCTCCAGTGCCTAGCTTCCCTGTCCCCTCACAGCCTCCATATCCCATAAATCCAAACCCTTCCTTTGGGTATCCACCTCTACCTCCTCGGGATCCTTCTTGGTCAGGATACTAGTCAAGGATCCTGGGCAGTATTCTTTGTTGTCCTCTTCTACAGCATTACCTGAAAAATCAACTCTTGCTAGCTATTGAGGTCTGAGATGCAACTTGGGAGTATCATCTTGAAAGATACCTTTGTAAGCATTATTACTGATGTTATGCGTAAATTAATGCTGTCAGAGCTGAGAAGGAATGCTGTTTGAAGGTTAAGCTTTCAAGTAGCAGTATGCATTGATTGTAGGTAGCCATTTGTGGCCAGATGGACTGACCAATGAATTGGTCCAAGCCATAGTAAAACAGAGATCTGGACCCATAGTAAATATGAACTGGCATTGTTTCAAGTAAGCCCTCTGAGACATACTTAGTGACAGTAATATAGATTTGCCACCGTGTGGGTGTGTGCACATGTGCACAGGTGTGTCTCGTTTTCTACTCTAGTGTGCTATATATAACTAGAATTCTATACACTTATATTTACACAGAACCTATGAATGACAGAACAAAAAATTCTGTCAAGTATTTCTTGTAGAAAACATGCTTGCCAGGAAAGAAAGGAATATGAATTCTCATGGCACTAAAAAAAATTACTGGAAAGTAGATGGAGGGACCTTCATAGCTCCTGACATGCCTCAGAAGTAGCACGCTGGCTAGCAGAACAGAAACACCAACCCTCCCTCCACTACTCCCAGGTATAGTAATTGTCCACTTAATATTTCATGCTGATCTGCCTACAGAGCACAGCATGCTCCTCTTGTCACTATATATCCACCTTTCTAGTTTCCCCAGGGCTCACTTGGTTTATAACTCGTATCTGAACATATGCACAAAATGGCTGCATTTGGTGTATAGTTTATGTTATCTAGAGGCAAGTGGTGTTTGTTGAGATAGGACAGGAGATCTAATTAATAAAAAGCTAGATTATGACACATTTTTGCACACAGGAACAGCATTAAAATGATAGCATTCCTGTTTCCATTGGTAATTGTGCTATGCCAGACTGGAGCCTATAGACCGGTGGTGGGATTCAGCAGGTTCACACCACTTTGGCAGAACCGGTTGTTAAAATGGCACTTGTAAACAACCAGTTGTTAAATTATTTGAATCCCACCCCCGGAACCGGTTGTTAAATTATTTGAATCCCACCACTGCTATAGACGTCTGTGGCTGGACATACCTTTCTTCTTTTCTCTATTAATCTCTGAGGTAGCAGGAAGAGGTTCCATAGTGAAGCTCCCTCCTGCCTTCTTTAATCATTGTTCCATTACTCACAGTTGATGGAAAAAACACTGGCTGCCAATTAAGAGGGATCCTAATGGATGAGGTTGGCTTTACTAAGCACTTTATTCTCTTGCTTGCCTGTAATGTATTTATTAAAAAGAGACTACTAATCGACTAGGTGAGTTGAATGCTTTTGGAATATGATGAAGTAATTCTATACTTGTGATGAATTATGGTAATAAAACTTGATGAATTGCACACAGAGTTATTGTTACGACTTTGAAAAATCAAGAGGTGATTGGTTGGGATGTGTTATTGATTCATTTTCTTACTTACTGAACATCCTCACTCTGACCTCATGGTTCATGTCAGTAAACCCTTCACCCTTCATCTCATGTAGCCATGAGCTCTTGGTATAATGTGATCTTTCCTCTTCTCTGTATCCAACCTAAAAGATCCATTTGTGCAGCTTTCTTCCCTTTGGCCCAATAAACTTTGTCCTTCTCAGCATCATTCAAACCAAGTTTTCTCTATTCTATGTACTGTGATTTCAGTCATCCATTTGCTCTTTATTGTTATTGTTTGTTATTCATTATCAGCTGGATTTTGGGTTTCTGCTTCAGTGTAATTAAAAGTCATTGCCTGTCCTCCCTCCTGTGTTAATTTAATTCATCAGCTGTCACTCATCTTTGATCTAGCTTTGTATTTCTTAAGCAGCCTAATTGTAGATAATTTCTTTCATATTAGAATGCCAGAGTATGAGAAAAGACTGAAATAACCAATGTTTAAGAAAGCACGCTATCTGCTTGCTTGTGGTATGTCTGTGTGAGAGAGGAACAAGGAATGATTTTTTAAAACTGTTTTAAAGGATGCCAGAGGAGAAAGATTGCTCATTGCCGATGGCATTATAAACAGTGTACTTAAATTTTGGTCTTGTACAATCCCAGAAATTTCATAATCCTGTAAGCATCTAATGGGTTTTTAGAAATTTTCTAACACATTGCATCAAATATTGCCACACACAAAAGTGGGCAAGAGTACTTGAATATATATGGCATGGGGCGGGGGGGGGGTGACAGCCCAGAAACAGGAGAGAAAAAAGTAATGGACAATGAATACTTGAGAAAAAACATAGGCCAACAGAAACAAAAATGAATAGTTACAAAGCTGCAGTGGTGGTTTGAGTCATTGTATGTAATCTGTTTGAAGTTATTTAATATACATGGAAAAACACCGCTATAGAAGCATTCTTTCTTCTTAGTTCTAGGTACCTTATATGAAGACTTTAAAGCTCTTCCATGACAGGTCATGTAGCCATTCTTCAGATACTTGTGTTGAATTTAAATTTACCAGAGAAAATACTGAAGCATATGCTTGGGCTGTACACTTAAAATAAGTACAGATGTTCTTATCCCAAGGATTTGAAGGTAGCTTATACTTGACAGTTTGCACTCAGTTATGGATAGACAGATACAATGCATGTGAGTCCCACATCAGTTGTGACAGGTGCATTCATGTAGTAAGCGTGTAAGTTGGATTTAAGGATTATGGCTCTTTCCCTATTTCCCTCCCCCCAGCAGTTATTCCCTTCCCTGGGAAAGCTTATGCCTGGTGTTATGGGGTCAGTGTGGTTTAATAGGCACACAGGGCAGGAGGCTGCCACAGGGAGGGGGTGATTCCCTTCCACATTCCTGCTTCAGACTAGTAGTCTGCATGGCTGCTACACTATGGCCTCAAGACCCCAGAAGTGAAATTTCCTGGAGTTGGAAAGGACTGCTGTGAGGAGAGCATGAGAAAGACTTGTGATTGTCAGTACCTGACAAATCATGGATTCCAATCTTGTATCTTTATACTACTTAGGAGCAGCGATGGCACAATTCATAGGCTTCTTGCTGTGGAATATTTTAGAGACACACTGCACAGACATACTTTACAAACATGCTCTTTCTGCTTATATAATTTCTGTGCTTGTATCCGAGTACAAAATGTCAGACATAATGCTGCCAGGATTTCTGAACCAGTCTCAATATGCATATTGGATAAAATTCAACCATAATTTATCACTTTTACGTTTGATTAAGTTGAACAGAGAGTTAAGATGTGCTTGAAATCAGCAAAATTTTAAAGTGTGTTGCTTGAATTATACTCAAATACTTTGATAACTGACACGACTTATTTCTTTGGATGGGTTTATTCTTCTGATATGTGTGCTTTTGACTTTTACCTAACACTACTAGAATTTCGATGGTTCTATGGTGTTATCACTTCAGTTTCTTGGGAGATGGTGTTGCTTGGGATAAAAGAAATGGCACAAACCAGAAGAAAATCTGAATTTATACTAGAATGTAACCATGAAAAATGGAGACAAAAACATCATGAGATTAATGAGCATGGGACATACTTATTTCTGTATCTCAATCATTGAATTTGTGACCGAAAGTAGACTTTGACTGAACTTCCAGAGAACACAGTTTGTATGCAAAAAAAAAGTTAACTGTAAGAACTGAATATGAATAAAATTCTATTTCTGATAAAGGTCCACTATGCTTTGAAAACTGAATTTCAAAATGGCACAAACTTATTTGAAAGGGTTTGGTTTCTGGGTATAGTATAAACTGGCTTGAAAAAGAAGCCTCACCCCACCCCCGCCCCACACTCCATTATCCTGCTTCCTGCTCTAGCTAATGTCACTCCAGGGAGTAACCATTTTTTTAAACAGGTGAAAGATATGAAGGGATTTTGTGCTCGCTAGTTAGATCTGAGGCAGGAACTAGCATGTTCATTGGAAGAGAGTCAGTATCTTTACTATCTACCATTTAATCAAGTGGCAAAACATACATGTCTCCCTCAGCATGCTGGCCACAATTCTGGGGGTTTGTTTCAGTTTTTCCTTGGTGCAGCTTTAAGTGTTACAAAACTGGTTTGACTAACGACTGGCAGGATGTGAATGACAAAGGTATGGGCACTGTATACAGTGTCCCCCAGATTCCAAAAAAATTCCAATCTCATTTTATTCATCCTTGGTGATGCTTATAGTTGCAATCTATCCACACTCTTCCCTTCAACTGCATACATTTTTCCCTTTCTTCTGTATGCATTTACCGGTAGATTAAGGTACTGCAGATCTGAAACTCAGTAGTTACTTAGCCATTTGCTGTGTAATTAATGCATTTAACCAGTCTCTTGCAAGCTGTTATTTAAAGGTTATAAGACATCCCCTGAGAATAAGATGTAGTAGTGGTTTTGCTGAAGTGATAAATATAAAACATCCCCCGAAAGTAAGACGTAGCAAAGTTTTTGTTTGGAAGCATGCCCGACGAACAGAACACCAGAGCATGCAGCTGTGGAGCAGGAAAATAAGACATAGCGCATCTTTGGGAGCAAAAATTAATATAAGTGTCTTATTTTCGAAGAAACACAGTAGGATATCCCCAGGCTAGCCTGATCTCATCAGATCTCATCAGATCTAAGCATGGTCACCCCTGACTAGTATTTGGGTAGGAGACGCTCCAAGGAACACCAGGTTTGTGAAACAGAGGCAGGCAATGGCAAATCACCCCTGCATGTCTTTTGCCTTAAAAACACTCAGCACTGTCAGGATCACCGTAAGTCAGCTGTGACTCGACAGTTAAAAAAAAGTAAGATTTGTCTTAGTGTCTCAATAAGATAAGATAGGTTTTACACCTTCACATTAATTATTTGGAAATTTATGCCAATAAAGGCTTGCTAACTAAAAAAAGAAATTATTTGGAAATGAGATTAAGCAATGGTTTCTGTGAAATTGAAAAATCACCTCATCAACTCCATCTACTTAAGTTTTTGATCCCAGTGTAAAGTATGATTGATAATTTGGCTTTCCTGTATAATATCAAAGAGTTCATCAGTTTCAAAAAAATAATGTTGCCCTTGTTCAAGGAAATCCAAGTGTGAAGTATTTCCATTGGGAGTGTAGTCTCTTCCTTTTCTGTGTACATTTGTACTGATGGGCATTGTGAATTCTTGGCAAAAGGCCAAACGCCAACCAGCTTGTAGACCTTGTAGCTCACATTACCATAATTGTATACAAATCTCCAAATACAAACACATGTATCTTATCTGAGGTATGATTTGTGTCTGGGTTTCTACCCCTTATATTTTTTATTATATATTCAGTTATAGCTACAGCTTACAAATAATATACATAAAAATAGATGCAATTTAGAAATTATATTACACTGAATTTAGACAAAACAGAATTAATAATTAACAACCAATTACAACTTGCTCCTATGCTCAATTACAGCATATCTACAAATCATAATCATATAACATTCCAGTTTTGCCAATGAGGTATATGCCATTTTGTTTAGAAACACTCTAACAGAGGAGTCCTAGTTGGAACGCTAATTTTAACTTTAATTATCACTCTTTCCTGGGTAGTTAAAATCATTCAGCCACCTGTATGGCCCATTGAGGGTCACACCCTGGGCTTGTGTATTTGGCTGCTGACCCTTTGAAGATTTAGCTCCTTTTGCTAGAAATCCCATCTGGTAGGGTTTACTGGGGTCACAACATTTTTGGATGCCCAAGCAGGGATGACTAATCTCCCAGGGTGCAGTTAGCAGTTCCAGTTTTTAAGTTGTTGAGAGAGCTGGCACTATTAGTATCTTATAGACCTTCAGACTGAGACCCTCAAAAACCCACTGTTTGAACTGGTTCTGATGGGTTTTCTGGGCTGTGTGGCCGTGGTTTGGTGGATTTTGTTCCTAACGTTTCGCCTGCATCTATGGCTGGCATCTTCAGAGGTGTATCACAGAGAAAAGTCTGTTTCACACTGTGTCTAAGTGAGAAAAGAAAGTTTAGTGTGGTATATTGTCCGTGTCCCAGGGTAGGGAACCAATAATTAAGTGTTTGGTGGAACTTGCTATGCAAAGGTGTGGTTTGAGTGCATTGTATTGCGGGTGGGGTTATCAGTCCATTTTTTAAGTACTGGGAGCCAGGCTTTGCTAATTTTTAATGTCTCTTCTTTCTTATTGAAGTTGTCTTGGTGTTTGTGAATTTCAATGGCCTCCCTGTGCAGTCTGACATTGTAAGCTTCTGAATTGTCCAGAATTTCAGTGTTCTCAAATAAAATATTAAGTCCAGTTTTGTTTAACACATGTTCTACAACTGCAGATTTTTCAGGATGGTTAAGCCGACAGTGTCTTTCGTGTTTCTTTATACGGGTCTGAATGCTGCATTTTGTGGTTCCTATGTAGACCTTTCCACAGCTTCATGGTATGCAATATACTCCTGCAGAAGTGAGAGGGTCTCTCTTGTTCTTTGCTGAGTGTAGCATTTGCTGTATTTTCCTGGTGGGTTTGAAGATGGTCTGTAGGTAATGCTTTTTCATCAATTTTCCTATTTGATCTGTGATTCCCTTGATGTATGGTAGAAATATTTTTCCGGTGGTGAGCTGTTTCTGTTTGAAGTTTGCTTGGACATGAAAAAAAATCTTCTTTTTGGTGATCATTGAGGTGAGTGGGGGATAGATATACTAAGAGTGCAATTCTATGGGGGCCAAATTGACTAATGGAGCTGGTGTAGGGCTGCATCGATGCCTTTGTCATCTCTGCTAGTGCAAGGGGCACCCCCTGCCAACAAAAGGTGCAAAGGTGATGGCAGCCAGCACACCCTCAGGTTCCTTATGGCGAAACCTGGAAGTCGAGGCCGTTGCAGGAGAAAGCTGAAATCCCAACTGAATGAGAGAGCAGGGGGTGGGGTGGGCCGAGGTGTTTCCGTGGGCAATGCCACCCAGACTTTGCAGCCAGGTATACTGCGGGCTGGGGCTCAGAGTGATGCCGCCCAAAAGGTAAGACATCCATTTACCCCTGTAGAGGGCTTTCTGGCAATGGGAGCTTATTTTTGCTTTCCCTGCCTTCCTGTACTGCCAGAAAGCCCTCTGGAGGCAATGGTGTGGCGTGGCAGTGGTGCCGTCCCCGGCTGCCTCAGGTTGAGGATTGGGCTGCCCTTCTCAGTGTGAAGGCAAAGAAGAATGTATAACGTTCATGTTGAAGATCGTGAAAATAGGTTGCAATTGGTATTCACGGTGACTAGGGGAAAAACCTGGAATTTTATTAAATCTCTTCTCCTCATCCATTTTTTCTTTTATTGAATTCTGCCTGTGCCTGCAGGAAGAAAATGAACTTCATGAAATCAACCTGACCAGAATTTAACAAGTCACAAGGCTCATATTTGCAAGATTACCCATCATGGCAATACTGCTTTGATCTCCCACATCGCCTGAGTTTAAAGGCTCGCTCACACTACAGATTTAAATGTATTTTAAAGTTTTTGACCTCCCAAAAGAAACTGGTTTATATATCTGGTGAATATATTATAATCTAATTTTGTGGTTTACCAACCAACTGAGGACATAGGATAAAGCTACACATACCTGTTGGGAAGATTTTATAGTTGCCGTGCAGAACATAAGTCATAGTCGCTGTCCGAGGAGTAGTCTAAGGGGTTGGAAGATCTGTGGGTTGCCCCTTCCAGAGCTGTGAGAAGAAACAAGCATTCTTAGCTTCAAAAGGTGACAGATCCTACACAAATATCCAAATATAGGGACTAAGAGCCAAACTTGACACGATGGAAAAACCCATTTGTAATTTAATTCATCCAATCAAAGTTCACTCAGAACCCTCTCAGTCCATACATGTGCAGGCAATGGCAAACCCCACTAAACATCTCTTGACTTGAAAACCCTTTGGGGTTGCCATATGTCAGCTGTGACTTGATGATCTACACACACAATCACTAACCACTTATTTATGCATTTTCCATTCATCTGGAGGGTGGGCAAAGGGGAGTCTGGGGTTGTTGGGTTTTTTTTTTCTGAAAATGGAGCACATGAGTGAGAGGAGCGTGACCCCTGCACCCTATTCCCCTGACCTTGCTACACTCCAGTAATTTAACGAGGCACTCCGTTTTTATTACTGTTGAGTGACTTATCCTTGGCTAACATGACTATGCTAATAGAGATTATTTGATTGGGGTTTTCTGAATGAGTAGTGATGTTTTCCTAACTGTCTACCATACAGATGGTCCAGAACCAATGCTCTGCAAGTGGACAAGAATATATATATATGAAAAGAATAACTGCTGAAAGTTTATGGTTAATGTACATGCTGCTCCTCTCTGTGGCTATCTGGACACCTGATCTAGACCTTTGCCTGAGGCCAATGAAAGCCGCTGACAGTCTGAGCAGATAATACTAACCTTCATGGACTGAGGGTTTAATTCTGTATAAAGCAGTTTCCAATAATCAGGGTCAGTAACTGCTATCTGTTGAAAGAGATGTCTGTTGCTAATACTCCCTAGTTGTGCATTTTTAAACAAGGTAGATATTGTAAAGACACTGTAAAGCTCTCTCTTAAAAACAAAATAAGACCTAGAACATCTCACGTCTCAGGAACATGGAGAACATGGGGAACACTGCCTTAGGTAGGGCTGCTATTTTTGGCTACCTTCTGACAGGCAATAAAGCCTTTCCTCTTTTGGAAGCCATGTGGAATGCCATTGTGCTGTACCTTAAGATACTTTTGTTGTGGGGAAGCAAGGTGGGGGGATGCTTCTCCACAGCACTGAACCTGGGGCAATGTGAGGAAATGGGCGTAGAAGTTTAATGGGGTGATAGTATTTACTTTTATACCACGAAAAGCTGCATTTATGTATTTTCACTAGGGACCCTCAAAGGGGGTGCCCCATCCCCCATTCTTTGCTAAGGAGATGGGGGCTACCCTTTGAGGGTCCATAACTTTGGACCCCCTGAACCAAACTGCACCAAACTTGGGGGTACCATAAGGACAGTTTCCAGATGATACCCTGAAATTTTGGTGCCAATATATCAAAAAATGCACCCCCTGCAGGAACATCCTAGAAATTTGCCCAAGAATCTTTGTTCTGCATTGAGTTTTCTGCATTGCTGTCAATGGGGGTTGCATGCTGGGGAGGCACATTTCTGAAGGCACAGTCTCAAAACTTTCAGGGTCTCATCAGGAGACTGCCCTAATGATACCCCCCATGTTTGGCGCAGTTTGGTTCAGGGGGGCCAAAGTTATGGACCCTCAAAACTGTAGCCCCTATCTCCTATTAGCTCCCATTGGAAACAATGGGGGATGGGGCACCCCCTTTGGGAGTCCATAACTTTGGACTCCTTGAACCAAACCTCACCAAACGTGGGGGGTAGCATAAGGACAGTCTCCTGATGATACGCTGAAAATTTGGTGCCACTAGCCTAAAAACTGCGCCCCCTGCAGGCCAAAATTGGAAAACCACTAAAAATACCCAAAAACGAACCCTGCATTTTGATGCCCCCCACAAGGTGATGCCCTGGGCAGCTGCCCATCTTGCCCAATGGGCATTACGCCCCTGCTGGCAGGACCAAACCTGGAATCAGTGCTTGCCTAGTCACTGAGGCAATCTGTTGCTTAAAGATGAACACACTCCTTTTATCCTTTCCAACTTTTTAAAACTCCCCAATGTTGTAGTTGTTATTTTAGCTTTTTCTTCAAACCTGGGGCCCTTTTCAGGTTTGTAGAAAGATCTCTCTTGCCTGATCCCAGTTCCAGGCACCAGATTTAAGTATCCAAAGATTTGCTGACTTTGTTATTGGAATATAAGATAATGATTCACAATAATACATGAAGGACACTCTAGCTCTACCCTCAGCAAGAAAAACGATACTTTCCAACCATGTATGCCAAGTCTATGAAAAAGAAACGGATACATTTTGAAAACTGGGAAACCTGATTAATTTTCCCTTTGCAAGGGTGACTATTCTCTTTAGCAACAAATTGTATTTTAAAAGCTATTTTGTTTCAATTTTTACAAGTTGCAACCAGAATTAACATTGGAACTCTTTTGAATATCGTAGGTGGATTCCACACAGCATAAATATAATGTCTTTAGGACAATATAAAAAGCATCTTGAAGAAGAACGTCACACAGCTCTCTCCCCCAAAATGACTTTAGCCCGTTTTATTTCTCTCAATGTGGGTTTTTCAAAAAATTGCTAAACTAGGCATCTTTCCCCCCAACCTGGGCTGAAGATGATTCCTGCCTGCTGAATGAACACAAGCAAGCAGGAAACATTTTGTTTCTCCCGCCCAAACCTCTTACTTTCATTTTCGCCTCTTGCACCTGCCATTTTGCGTGCTGCTGCAGATTCTCCATGAAGATTGCCCAGGGAGGTTTCCTCTGCTTGCAGCTCATCCACGTGCAATTTTTTTTTGTAAAAACTAGATGAATAAAGTTAGTTGTGCCTAACAATCCTGCTCATGTGTCATTTTTCCTTTTTTGTTTGTTTGTTTGAGGGGGATGCCTGCGAAGATACAGCGAAATTATTAGAGATGCTGCCATATGCGCATATTTGTGTTGCCGTAGCTTCACAGACATCCCCCTAAAAAAAAAAGAAAGACAACATGTGCATGGCTTGCTAGGCACAACAAACTTTATTCACTTATTTTTTACCATGAAATCGCTTGCCCTGCAAGCAGAAGAAACATCTGTGGGGAATCTTCATGAAGAATCGGCTGCAGCAAACAAAATGGTGGGTGCAACTGTGAAATTGACAAAAGCCCTGTGCAGCAGGTGGGGGGAAAAATGCATTTTGGCTGGCAATGTTTGTATTCTCCTGCTGTGGGAACACAAAATGCCAAAATGAATATTTTAAAAACGTCCTAAAGATGTTATATTTATGCTTTGCGGAATTCAACATAGACAAACCAATAGTGTTATGAATGCTGTTTTTTTTTAAAAAAATGAAAGGATCATGTGCTACATATAGAAGAATTTTTATATTCTGCCTGGTCTTTTCTACCTGGATAAGGTGAGAGGTAAGAATTTTTCTTGAGGGTTTGGAGATAGCCTTTCTCTTCATCCTGAATTCCTTGGCTTTCAGGTCGTGGCTGGAAAGCTGAGGAGCTTTTGCGATAGAATGAAACTAAAGAAAAGTGTGGAGTAGAATTAGTAATTACTTCCTACCCAAAGCAATATATCAGTCTTAAACTGTAAACATATTTTACTCTATTAAAATATGAAACTCAGAGCTGCACGTAAATGATGTTAATGAAGGGCAAGAGCAGAATGACCTACTAGCTATGGAATTAAAAAACAAAACAAGCATTTTCCTGGGAGTAAGTCCCATTGAACAGTCTTGAGTAAGATTCTGAGTAGTCCTGCTTAGGAGGCTTGTATATCTGCCAATCTAGTTCCTGTCACTAGAGGGAGTAAAAGCTCATATTATGATGGGTTTACTAACGGTCACACAAAAACTGTGACATACCAAGATGGGGAATTTTCTAGACTCTGCCTCCATTTCAAATATAAGGCCTTTTCTGCACAAGTTGTTTACAACATGTCTTGCTGCCAAATGCTACTTTGTTTTAATTCCACATTTTTTTCTTTCCATTTCACATTGGAAACATGTTTCCTTCATTTTTCCTACATTGTTTTCCTGAGCACCTTTACCACAATGTTTTGTTGAACTATTTCTGAGCCAGCTTCACTTGAGCATGCAGTCATCTTGAAATAGTCTTTATTCCACCAAACACTCAGCCCGCAACCTCCCCTTCAGGTAATGGTGCCTGCTCTGTTTTGGCTTCCATTTGTGGGTTAGCCATTCTCAATAATAGCAATGGAGGCTGAGATATTTTTGAATTGCCACTTCAGAATGCACAGTTACATCTAGCTAGGACTCAGAAACCAAAACCTGCTTGGAATATCAAGACTAGCCGGGGAACATGTGAATTGATAATAAAGAGTGGAATAGGGATGTCAGCAGTAGTGGGATCCAAAAATTTTAATAACAGGTTCTGATGGTGGGGAAATTAAAACAGTGGCTCCGCCGCACACACGTACCTCCAGTCCCTATTGGGCAGGGAGGTTGCTATAGTAACCCCATCTTGGCACTCAGAAAAAAATAGTAACCACTTCTAGAGAAGTGGTGAGAACTGGTTGGATCCCACCTCTGGATGTCAGCCTCCAGGTGAGGCTTGGGGATCTTCCAGAATTACAGTTTATCTCTAGCCTATAGGTGCCTTTTCCTCTGGTGAAAATGGATGCTTTGGAGTGTGGACCCCATGTCATTGTACCCCCCTGAGGTCCCTGTCCTCCACAGGTTCCACCCCAAAATCTTCAGGAGTCTCTCAACCTAGAAATGGCAACCCTATCTCCCCATTCCCCACTGGTGGCCTGGAGGTACCTGGAAACCTTAGAATGGGAACATCTATAAACATTCGAAGAGTGCTTTTCCTTCATCATTAAGTAATCACAGCTTGTATGCTGACTGGAATGAAAAGGCAGGGGTTTATATGTCTTCCCAGCAGTCTTATTTCTACACATTTCTACAAATTAACTAATTATTCTGAACCACTTACATATCTCACAGAGATCTGAATGTTATGAATGCTGTGGCTTTGAGTTTTTATCTTGATCCTTAGAGAGCAGGAAAGGTTGCAGAAGCTGTCACAGATGAACACTGGGCAAACTGAACAATAAGGAAGCTGGAATTTTCCAAGCATGCGATTTTTTGGGTTCAGTGGTTCAAATAAAAGTTTGCTTTCTTGCTATTAAAGCTGGTTTCAGATGGGGCTATCATCAATGTGTAGATGGCACCCTGCTGTATCTGCTGATAGGTCAGGTATCTGCCTAGGTTTCTGGAGACCATGGTGGAATGGTTGAAAGACCCAGCTGACTTAAACTTAATCCATTGGAAATGGGAGGTCCTCTGGCTGGGTGACGGCAAATCAGGGCTGCCAAATTTGGATAGAGTGGAATTGACACCTGCACCTACCGTCAAAAGCCTGGGTGTGACTCTGGATGTCTCCCTCTCACAGGCGGAGAGTGGGTGAAGGAAAATACTCTACAATATCTTTGTTGGACGCATGCCTCTATACTTTCAGCACAATTGGAAGTTTATGTAAAGTAGTTTTGAGAGGTATCAGGTTGGCTGGCTTTCAAGAAACCTCTGCTCATGTTGTGGTTATTCTCTTTAAACCACATAATAAATTGGTTGACCAATAGCCATCCTGTTACCAAATCAAGGAACCCAAAAGCATAAACATCAGAGATTAAACTGACCACACTATTACTTTCTGTGCTATCAACAGAAACAACAGTTAGGGCATTTATTATAAGTGAGGTTTCAATAGGTTTATAATGAGGATGTAAACTTGAATGGACTAGAACAGACTTCTCCAACGTGGCATGGTGCCCATGGGTGCCACAGTGCATATCACTACTTCCCTGGACCCACTGAGCTTCTTAGAAAGTGTCTGGGGGCCACAGTAAAGCAGGTGTTGTTATTTGCAGCCCTCTTTTAAATCAACATGTTTTCCATGGATGCAGTAGCAACCGCAGCCATTGGATGATTAGGAGGACCAGGTTTTTCTTTAGTCAGTATGTAGTTCACTTCCCCTATCATCCCTGACCGACTATCGCCATTAGCTTATTGCAAAGCAGAAAGAGAGCAGTGTTATACTTTTAGAGTCTAGGGAGCTGGACTGTTGCATCATGGCAAGATAACTGTTCAAAGGCAGAAACCCACCCCCTAATTCTCCAGCGTTGCTGTTCTGCCAGTAGCTCCACCGTGCTTCCAACCAATGAACAGAAAATACTGACCCTGACAAATCAATATCCATCTCTGAAAAGGCAGCTTAATTAGCAGAATTGCCATGTGATTCTTCTGCAGTAGGGAGGTATTGCACTTGGCTCAGCCTCTTGTAGCAACTATTTTGGGGTGATACTTACAACTTCCTCTCAAAATTCCAAAGGCTGGGAACCACTGGACTAGAATGTATTTTCAGTTTCTATTATGCTTTCTATCCTGCATTAACAGGATTCACATCTGGAACACCGGGTGCAAATGTTGGTTCATTTGTCTTTGAAAATGGTTCCCCCTCTACCTTATATAGTTCTTTCATACCATTTTGGTTCATTCCATTTGGACCAATCCACTGGTGTTCCTTCTTCCTGGAATCTGCAGCAAGGGAAGATGAAGAGGGATATTAGGTGGCAGAGTAAATTGCAATAGATCACATGGCTGTCAAAATGATTTCATTAACAGCTTTTTAACTCTTATACAGGACCTGAAGCAGAACTGGAAGCTAGCCTATGTCCCACTGTCTTCAAGCAACCCAAGTCAGTGACATGGCTATTTGTCTTTTGTGCTTAATTTCCATGCCACCATTTTGTGAGACATCCAGTAAGCACTAACCCCACAACATTCAATGGTGTAGCTTTCACAATCGTGAAAGTGAAAAGTGGATTTTGCTATTCTGCACAGTAAAATTCAGCTTCAAAGTGCACTGAAAGTGGATTGAAAGTGCATTATTCTGCATGTGCAGAAGGGGCCTAAGAAGTAGGCAATAAAGCCAGGATGTAAAGTGCTAATCCCTCACAGAGCCTGAAAGTGTGAGTCACAGGCTGAGAATGGGTGAAGTTTTAAGAGGAGTTAGACAAGAATTTGAGGGGAGTTCAACTCTGAGATCCAGAGAGAACAGATGTCTTTAGTGTTTGTGAAAGGCCTGTAGTTTTGGTGGGAGGAGAGTACTGGGGAAAGAGAGGGCCTTTCCCCACTTACCTTAAGCCCCGCGCTACTTGAGGAGAGTAGTGCGGGGTCCCCCGGCACTCCCCACGAGAGGGGCGGTGACAGCGCAGCCGCCCCGACGCTGCCGCTGTCATGCCCCCTCAGCACAAGGCATCCCTGGCGCTCTTGCAAAGGGCCGCTGTCATGCCCCCTCAGCACAAGGCATGCTGCCGCTGTCATGCCCCCTCAGCACAAGGCATCCCTGGCGCTCTTGCAAAGGGCGCCTTTTGATGACCCCGCGCAGAGCGCGGGATCGTGGGGACGCCCTGGTGCGCGCCAGGGATGCCGCGCACTGGGAATTACGTGCAGTGACGGCGGCCGAGGGAAAAGTGGGGAAAGGCCCAGAGAGATCTTTTTCTAGCCAGGAAGGGAATTTACTTCTAGGAAAAGAAGAACTCTTAGCCCAGGTTCTTACAGCAGAGCTAGTTCATCTTCTGGACACTGAGGGAACTGACTGAGAGAGTTTGTGTCAGAGAGGAATCATTTCCTTGTCAGAAGGGGAAAGTACCCCCTGTATGTGGAGAAGAATTCCCATCCCTAGTTCTTTAGAAGGGTTTACTTCAAATGATTTCGATAATCCTAAAGTTTGCAAAGTCTGAAGGGAAAAGCAAGTTGTGGAAATACTGTTTTCTGTATAGTTTATAGGCAGCAGAGTTACCACTGAACCCTGGGGTTCTAACTTGGATATAATCTGTGAAACATCTTGAAACTCTATCACATTTTAAAAGCATTAAAAACTATGTAAAACGCTTTCAGAAAGCCAACTACCATCAGTGCTGAATGTTGAAAACATCTGTTAATAAAATTGCTTCTTTTCTTGTTGACAATATTCCCTTCTAATCTAATCCCTGGAATAATTATTTGGTAAACTTTTAAAAAGTTTCTTGTGTACTTATCTGAGATAAAACAGAGAGAGAAAGAGAGACCAGCAGCAAAGAATAGAATAAAAGATTTTAGGAGAATTAGGACCCATTTGTTGCTTTTGGGTATTGAGAAGTGGGAGATTTTTCCCTTCATGATCCCCAGCCTTCACACCAGTCTTAACCACTTTCACGCTGCCTGTTTTTCATAACTATGGATAAATCAAGAAAGCTACAAACTGAAGGGCCTAACCACACACACACACTTTCCTGTTCAATTGCATGCATTTGTAAATGTTGTGCCCATTTGATTGGACCTGCCACTATTGCTGCTGGCACCTGAACAGAGTGTATCCTGAGCTGCCACCACTGTGATCCTCCCCTTGACCTTTTCCCTTTCCTGCTCATTCCCAGACCCCATGAGGAACTCTGCCACTGCATCAGGCTTCACTGGACTGAACTGAGGTGAAAAGGGGCTGGGAGAAGGGGCAATGCATGGGTTGCCTCCCCTACCCCCAATGAGGAGGAAGAAGTGGGAAAGGGAAGATAATGAGGGGAAGAGTTAGGGTTAGATATTACATGTTCAGGAATTGAGAACCCATAACTCACCTCTGATTGTTTCCCAACCTGAATACTGTTTAATAGAATCACCACATCCTGGTACTGTATACTTCCATGCTGGAAAGTACACAGACATGGCTGTTTCTTGGGCTACCACAGATCCATGTAATTGTATCCTAAACTGGGGCTAAATTGATACAAAGACATACATTTCTTTGCCACTTACATTTCTTTGCTAGTTTTTTACAGATAAGAGGTACACAAATAAACAGGACAACTGCTGTAAGGACAAGGATTAAGAGGATTTTCAATATGTTTTCTGTATAAGACACAGCTTCAGCATCTTGACCTGGAGACAGAAGATAAGAATACAAGTTGAATCACTCCTAGGAGCAAGCTCATCTTCAGATAAATATAACAACCTTTGACAATGACCCAGCAAAAACATTATCTCCAATTTTTTAGAGCCACAAAGTTATACCCAGCCTTTTATCTCATCTTCTTCTACTCTACAACTGAATCTCTAGTTCTTATGGTTCTCAGCTTACACCACAAATAATATTCCTGATCCCTTTAACATCCAAAGTAGCTGTGAAGCCTAACACTTGCCCCTTGGACCGATGCCTGTTATGGCTGGTGAAAGTTGACGGTGATGGGATATGTGCCTCCTGGTGGACATTATCAATCTGTCCCTCAGCTTGAGGGTGTTTCCTGGGAATACAATTGGTAAAATCACTCTTAGTGAAGTCTTCTTTGGACCCTACTGATGCATCCAGTTACTGACCGGTATTGTATCTTTTGTTTCCAGGCAGAGGTGGAGCTACCAGGGGGAAGGGTGTGTGTGTATTGCACCGGACGCATGCCTGGGTGTGTGTGTAAAATTGCCCCAAGGTCTCTTGGGAAGTGTAATTCCCACCAGGCAGTTTTCAGTCTCAAGTGAACAGGTCATTTTTTCCAGCCTGCACTTTCAGGCTGAACTAAAGTAAGTGTGGGGGGAGTGGGGGTGCCACGGTGTGGGAGGGTGGGGGTGGAAAATGCAGGGTGCGCACTGGGCACAGTATGGCCCAGCTACAGTGGCGGAGCGCCAAGGGAGAAGGGGGGTTGCGTTGTGCACCGGGCACATGCCTGGGGGCGGGGTGGAAAATCACCCCGGCCCCTCCCCCTTTTCCCTGTGCCCCCTGCGGCGCCCCCCCGTGGCACACACACACACCGCTCCCCTTCCCACACTTACCTATGTTCCTTTTCTTTTTTTTTAGTACTTTTTGAGGCTGAAAAAAGCAGCCTATTTACAGTTCAGGCTAAAAACAGCCTGAGGAACTACAGTTCCCAGGAGACCTTGGGGCACACAAGATCTCCTGGGAAGTATAGTTTGCCAGGCAGTTTTTTCCTTGAACTGTGAAGAGGCCACTTTTTTCAGCCTCAAAAAGTACTAGAAATAGAAAAGGACTGTAAGTAAGTGTGGGAAGGGGGGCAGGGTATGTGTGCCGCAGGGATGCTGCGGGGGGGGGGCATGGGGGGCAGAAAAAACACACTGTGCACTGGGCGCAGTTTGGCCCAGCTATGCCTCTGCCCAGCTATGCTTCTGTTTCCAGGTAAGGTAATTGGTTCTGGAGCCATTTCAGTCTGGCTTGGCCATGGAACAGAGATGGCACTGGTGGCCCTCATGGACAATTTCTATAGACAGCTGAATCAAGGAATGTCAGCACTGCTGTTATTGCTTGAGCTGATGGCAGTGTTTGACATAGTCAACCACGAACTATTGGCCCACCATCTTGTTGATACTGATATATGTGGGACAGCTAGTCTCATTTCTCCAAGGTTAGGGACAGAGGGTAGTACAAGGGAAGAGGATTTCATTGTGGCACTCTCTAGTGCACTGAGTCCGTAGGGGACTATTCCCTCCCCAATGTTGTTTAATGACACATGCACCCCCTCACCAAACTGGTCCAGAGTTTCAGGCCGGGTTTCCATCATTATGCTAATGACACCCAGCTATGCCTTTTGATGAGCAGTCAGCTGGATACCCCCAGTTATACCGGCCAGTTGGCAGGAGGCAGTGGTGAAGTGCCTGAGACAGAGTCAGTGGTGAAGTGCCTGAGACAGAGCCAGTTGGCAGGAGGCAGTGGTGAAGTGCCTGAATCAGTTAAAGACAGAGGTCCTGTGACTGGGCTGGGGAGACCTGAGATAGGGGTGTCAGCATCCCACACTTCATGGTGTGCAGTTGACATCAGCATCATCTGTCAAGAGCCTGAGAGTGACTCTGGATGCCTCCTTATCAATGGAGGCACAGTCACCAGTGTAATCAGAGTAGCATTTTCCCACCTCTGCGGGATCCAGCAACTGGTACCCTACCTATCTTGCCCTGATACAGGCACTGTGATACATGCAACAGTCATGTCCAGGTTAGACCACTGCAACTTGCTTACTCAAGGCTACTGTGAAACTGACTAGAGCTCCTTGCAGGTGAGAAAAAAGTTCTGTTTTGACTGGCAGTGCTTGTGCCCTCCCCAATGTGAAAGCACAGAAAGCCAAAACAGATGTTTTAAAACATCTGCAGGATGTTTTATCTTTGCTGTGTAGAAATCACCTAAGTCTCTATGCTGATGTTCTTTACATTGGAAGACAGGGAAAACTCATTCAGTTCTGTTCTACAAATAACTATGATGACTGTATTGAGGCTGTACCTCTCTGGTGCTACAATCAAATGGAGTTCCTATTGGGGATTCCCAATGACTTTTCAGTGTGCTTTCTAAATAGTATTGAAACATGTTTTAGAAGCTAGGGGACCTGTATGAGCTCCTGTTCTTTAAAAAGGGCAGGTCATTTCCATCTCCTATACCTGAATCAGAGTCCCTGCCCCAAATCCTAGGAAATGGAAGACAAAACTTCATTTTATTTTCAATTATATCCAGGGAAATCACATTCACTGCAGCCACAAACTAGTTGCAGGGACTTCTTTTTGAAGAACCACAGAATCTCTACTCAGGAGCTTGGTGTAGGTGGTAAGTTCCTGTGCCACACTGCCCCCCTCACGTTTTCCTGAGCTGAAGGAAAATAGTACAGGGGAGGGAAATGGGAGCCCTTCCTCCTTCCATGTGGGCCTGAGCCAAATTGGGCCAAGGTGGTTCTTTATAAGAAGTCTCTGCAGCTGCTGTGTGGCTGCATGGAAAACTAGTTGTGTCTGGAAAAGCCAGACCTGACTTTTTAAAGCAAAGGGATACCTAGTTTACTACAGGCTTCCATTTCTTGTTAACTGCATGGTGTAACAGCTCTTTCTTGCCAGAGGATTTTTGGACCTTCTGGAGTACCCTCATAGACCTACAGGAGACCTTGGACTCCAGTCTGACAAAGAAGTGCTATTAGTATCCTACCCTAGATTTGAATACTTGTGAATGTTTAAAAATGCAATCTTCAGGTCCCAAGTGTATATTACCTACCTCACAAGGTAGCTGTGAGGATAATAATGGAGGAGAGGAGGATGGAAACCTTTTTGGATGCCCCCAGGGCAAAAGGCAAGGTACAAATGAATGAATTAAATAAACATTGCCAACCAAAATGGAGGGCAGGGGTAAAATTAGAGATTGATAAAGTGGAAGGAAGGGACTGTGGACAGAGTGCAATTGTCAAGTGCTTCATTGTATAGTTTTGTTCTCAGCTCAGATTGTTGACTTCTTCTTCTTCATAGCTTACATATGGTGGCCCCATAGAGTTTTCAAGGCAAGAGACTTTTGGAGGTGGTTTGCCATTGTCTGCCTTTGGGTCACAACCCTAGTAGTCCTTGGAGGTCTCCCATCCAAACCCTAGACAGGGTAACGGCTAAGAAGAGTGTGTAGCTCGCCCAGCATAGTCACCCAGCAAGCTTCCATGGTGCAAAAGAGGCACCTTAAAGAATAACAGCATAAGCTTTCATTAGTCTTTAGGGTATCACTGTATTCCTGTTTTATATTGAGTTATATGTTTATCATAACTATGCTGGAAAGGCTGGGAGGAGGGATGTGTTCACAATGAGATCCATGTCCAGTCTAAGAGCCACAGGGTGGGGCTCAAGGCAGGAGGCAGAAGATGAGATATAAGATGGTGTTGCTTACAGCCTGAGCCTCTACAAGCAGCCCTGTGCATTGAGAGTCATTTCACATGCTATGTAGAATGATTTGGAAGACAGCGCATTCTGGACTGCACCACTACAGATCACAGGTAGTTGTGGGGTTTGTTCATATTTTTGAATACTCCTGTCTGTAAAACCTTTTCCTGCATGTGTTAAACTAGCACACAGGCAAACAGGTTTAACACAGCCCCTTCCTTTGCTTATCAAATGGGAGAAGATTTTTAAATGTGGAGAAAGATTTTACAAAAGGACCTCCTACCTGCAGTCTGAAATGGTGCTTCTCACTATCACTTTGCTCTCATTTACTATTCTGACTAGACTGCTTTTGACCCTTCTGCCTGCTCCTTGTGATAGTGAGGTAACGTTATAAGCCAGTTTCTTCAGAATTCAAATTAAAAGGAAAGAAAAGCAGCCAAGAATCTGTGTGTTTCCCCCCAGACAGTTTCACTCACCTGAACATTTAATTAAGCTTATACTCAAGCATTCCTTGCTTCTGTTCAAGCACTCCAAGCTAAGGTTCATTTTTTCACACTTCACCTTTGCCCACTTCTCAGGCTGCTGCATCTTCCCCTGGTTTGTTACTTCTATTGAATCATCACAGTCTGCTTCCTGGCAGAATTTGGGAGCCAGTTTTGTCCACCCTCTTTGTAAACTGAGGCAGACCATTTCCTGATGGTCTCCTAAGTGCTGCCTTGTTGTCCTGGAGCACAATGAGGTTACAGCTTCTAGTCTTGTCCTTGGAGGCTCTTGTGAGAAAGACATGGAAAAAATAAGTCCAGTGCACCAACAAGTAGTAGTTAACAGCTAGAGTTGCCAGCTCTGGGTTGGGAAATACCTGGAGATTTTGGGGGTGGAGCCTAGTGGGGGGGGGTTGGATAGAGAAGGAACCTCCACTGGATATAATGCCATAGGCATAGGTGTCAAAATCGCAGCCCTCCAGATGTTATGGGCTACAGTTCCCATCATCCCCTGCCAGCATCATGCAGTCCATAACATCTGGAAGGCCGCGAGTTTGACACCTGTGCCATAGAGTCTACCGTTTGTGCAGAACTGTGTGAAAATCTGATGTATGAAAGCACAACACAACACATATCAACAGGCCAAACTACGCACAGTAACAATACGTCTGCCGTACACCAGGGGCATAGCACTTCTGATTTTTCCTCTATGAATCTCTACTTCCTCTCTTCATTTTTATTATGAGGTTATTTTTTACCCCACTTACAATGTGTAATTTCTGTTGCATGGATCACTTTCAGCAGTGAGGCTGGTGGGAGGATTATGCTTTATTATTTGCTTTCACTAGTGAGGTTGGTGTCAGGATTATGGTTTATTATTTTCTTACCAGGAATCTTTGGGGAGGTCACCAACAGTGCTGGTGTTGGGGGCGATTCAGAGGATGTTTTAATGGGATCTGAAATGACAAATACAATCCAACATTGTCAAGGTTAACTCTGTCTTGGTGTAGTAACATAACCAAGCTTTCTCAGTGGTGGAGTCTGCACAGCACAAATATAACATCTTGATGATGTTATAAAAAACGTTTGGGGGAAGAAGTTCACACAGGTCTCTTCCTCACAATGAGTTCAGCCTGTTATATTCCTCCCAATCTGGGTTTTTCCAAAATCTCTAAACTCGTGATCTTATGCCCCCCCTCCCCAACCCGGGCTGAGGACAATTCCTCCCTGCTGAGCAAACACCAGCAGGCAGGAAACACTTTATTACTCCCCATATAAGGATGTCCAGGCTGTTTCTGGATCAAAGTCAAATCTTTCACTTTCGTGTTCACTGCTCTTGCCCACCATTCTGTATGCTGCAGAAGATTCTCCATGGAGAATCCCCATAGAGGCTTCCTCTGCTTGCAGTTAATCCATGTGCTATTTTGCTGTCAAAAGAATACAGTTTGTTTAGCCTAGTGATCCCATGCATATGTTGTTTTTCCTTTTTCCTTTTTTTGAGGGGTTTGTCTGTGAAGCTATGGCAACATGACTAGTGAAGCTGCAACATGCTCATATTTGTGTTGTTGTAGGTTCACAGATGGCCCCCCAAAACAAAAAAAGGAGGTGCAACACATGTACAGGATTGCTAGACTAAACAAACTATACTCATCTACTTTTGACAGTGAAATAGCAAACAGATGAGTTGTAAGCAGAAGAAACCTCAGTGGGAATTCTCCACAGAGAATCTCCTGCAGTACACAGAATGGCAGGCGCCACTATGAAACTGACAAGAGCTCCATGCAGCAGGCGGGGGGAAAAAGATCCATTTTAGCTGACAACGCTTGTGTTTTCCCATGTTGTGGGAATACAAAATCCTGAAATGGATCTTTTTATAATGTCCTAATGATGTTATATCTATGCTGTGCGGAATCCACCAGTGACTTCCTGAATGAGACACATCATAAAGTTAAAACAGACTTTACTGAAGAAATTCAAGAAAATATATTAAAACAAGGCATATAGTTCAGTGGCAGTAAAATTCACATAAATTACAAAACTGACTGGCACCAGGTGGCTAACACCTGCAGAGTTTCAGAGAATGGTGAACTTAGCTGGAACTAACTGGAAAATTCGTCTTAAGTCGCTTCTCTCTTGATAAACTTATTTTAGGAGAAATGAGAGATCAACCAAAGAAGGAAAAGATGAAGATCACTGTAACATTTTAACAATGATCATGGCCAATATTTCAGTAGTGGTGTAAGCTCAGTATTACAAACTGTCTTACAGGGAAGGAAGTCAAAGCTGATTCAGTCATAAGTCATGCTCCTCCCATCATGCTTTAGAACAGGCTGACCACTTTTTTGAAAAGTGTAGTGAAAACAGTTTTGCTATCATGAAAACTTTTTGAGAGCTCTGCAGAATTGCTCTGGGGGAGGGCGAGTTTAGGTGCATTGATATAGTAGCTGCCCTTCTTCACTAGCTTTTCTTTCCTTCAAACTCAACCACATCAAAAATTTGTAAAACCAGTTTTTCAGAGCTTGCCCCAGAACAGGATAAGGTCTGTTCATAGCTAATACAATTAAGGGTGCTTTCAAAGCATTCCTGCTGCTTTTAAATAGTTGTCTTATTTCAGACAGAAGGAAGCAAAGAAGAATACTTATGTACCTTGGCAAAGTATGGCTAAGTTCAGATGTTGCGTGCAGTTATATTTATGTGGTTTGCAGTCTTTCAGGGCCATCTCATTTCCCTGGCAGCTTATTATCAAGCAAACTTCTTGCTTCAGTAGTGTTGCAGAAGTCTGATTCAGTGTGCTCAAAAGGGGACCACAGTTAAGGTTTTTACATGCAACTTCTGCATTCTGCTGCTTCCAACTACTGCCATTTATTTTCTTCCATTTGTCTTCGTGAAAAATTTCCAGCCATCCAAAACATCTGGAGTTGCTACCAGTGAGCCTCACATCCCATTCTGTTGAGTAGAGATTAAGATATCAACCATTTAGACAAAAGATAGAAACACAGAATGAAGCACATAAGTTTCTTCTTGGTGCTATGGGTTAAGACCTCTTACCTCCCTTTCCACACAGCTTAATTCACACACTTGAGATAAATAAACACCTCTTGGCTTGAGATGCAAGTGTCTCAGCAATTACAAGTGGTTTTAGAGAAAGGGAAAGCTTTAAGATAGATTGGTTTCTCCAAGAATTCTCCACTTGTTATGTCTAATTTCTTTGCAAGAATGTGGGAATTATGGTGTGTGTGGGCCTGCAGGCAGCACATTGCCTAGATAACCATATAATGTTTTCATCTTGAACATCAGGCACATAATTGGTCATCGTAGATCACATGTACAGACAGGTCTTGATTGGTGTTTCAGAATTTTTAATTAGGTGGTTTAGTGTTTGTAGTAGTGCACTGCCGACCCAGCAGTGCCGTAGTAGAACGTTGGGACGCCAACGGACCTGCGGCCTTGCCGGTCGCATCGCACCCCCACTCCTCATCCCCCCATGAGTCACGGGTCGTGAACTGTCTGGCTCAATCACCGGGCGCAGGGACAATGGTCTTGCCCCCAGGTGAGGATTAGGCTCAGACGCAGCTGCACGCCTTTCTCCCGCGACGTAGGCCAGATGAGATCATGCATCACATGATGATCTCCGACCTCCCGCCTCCGAACTCCCCAGTCCCTCCCTCCTACACTCGAAGTAGAGTAACAATAAAAGGTGCCAGGAACCGGCAGACGGAGACTCATGAAACACGGACCTCCGGGTCTCCGCTGCTGGCGATCTCCACCAGATGTTATCTCCGCCTTCGCCTTCGCTTCTTTACGCTGACCGCGGGTCGACTCAAGGCAAGCTGGTGCCGAAAACCCGGGAATCCCTCGAACCTCCACCCTGCTCACCGTCAGCCTGGGAAGGGCCATGGATAATCGGTCCGCTGGATCGGGCGATCCAGGACCACCGCTTCGCATCGGCCGTCCTCTGGATCGGCGCAGATCCAGAGACACGCCCTAGGGACACTCTCTCAGTCCGACGGAACACCGGTGAGTATGGGAGCTTGCAAAAGCAGGGCTTATGACAAGCACGCTGATCGAACTGAAAGCTGCTTAACGAAATGCAGGGTCCCTCAGAAGAGAAGGAGCTGCGCAAATTGGTTGAGGATTGACAGCTCAGTGTCCATGGTACCCAGAGGGTGGGGACATTGAATCTTAAGGACTGGGAAACATCGGCACTCTTCGCAGACAGAGCCTCGCATACCGATGTCGCTGCTACTGACGGAGACAATGTTTTGTCGCCATCAGCCTGCAGACCCACGGCTCCCCTTGCTGTAGGCCTCCTTTCGCCATCTTTCACCTTCAATTTCAACTCGAATTTTCTTATCCACTAAATTGGACGCTTGTCCTTCTGCCCCTCGCCTTCCTTCACCCATTTCTCAACTTCCTGCCTGCCAGCCTCCTGTTCTTCCTTGCCACTGCACTCCGCTACGCCATCGTAATGGCGCTGGTTTTCAGAAACTCTCAAGAGAACGATAGCCACGATCTGCAGAAGAAAGAAACCCTGACGGAAGACGATGCCGAGATTCTTTGCATTGTGCCCCATCCACTTCACAGATACTGAGGGAGGGATGGTTAGTTCGGTTGTCGAAAATTCCCCTGAGCTATGGGCTATCCTTTACCGAAAGCCCGCAGCAATGCGGGACGAGAGTCACTTCAGCCCCTACGCGAGAGGCATGCTGGAAGCCATCGCAAGGAACCACCTAATGGTCCCAGATGACTGGAAGACCACCTTCGTGATGCTCCTGGAGCCCCGTACAATTTGTGGTCTGGGAAAGTGAGTTCACCAGCAATGCTTCAACAGAGCAGCACCTTCTGGCGGGCGCCACACCGGGCCAGCTTTGCTGCTTCTTCGGACATGCTTTGCCAATCCCAACGATCAGATTGTCCTGCCTGAGGCCACCCCACGGTCGCCTGAGTGTGCTCTATAAGGCATTTATCAAAGTCCCCTAATGCCGCCAGCGCCAACCTGTGAGTTTCTCCTCCATCCGGGTGAAACCCCAAGAGCCCTATGCTGAATTCTAGAACAGGCTCCAGGAAGCCAAGAGGTAGGTGGTAGATAGCGCAGGAGGCTCAAAACGAAGCTCCCTCATGCGCCTCGCAGTTAGAGAACGCTTCATGGAGTGCCGCAGGGCACCACGGGCCTAGGTAAAAATCCTGAACTGGCCGACATGCTTAAGGCTTGCCAGACATCGGATCCTCCGCCCCATCAAGCTTTTTAGCCTCTCACAGCACTCTCCACCGGGCGGGAGACAGTCTCAGGATGACTGCTTCCAACTGGGCGGCAGACCCGACACCTCCTCAAGGAGTGTAGGCAGCCCCGTGGGGGGCCTACAACCCCCCGATGGAGTGAGTGGTCCCTCCCCAGGAGAAGGCCACCTAAAACCGTGCCCACGTTGCCAGAAGGCCTATTGGAGAAACGACTGCCCTCAGTTTGGAAACTCCTCACTCGGGCGCTCTCCCCAGCCCAGGACCAAGTGAGAGGAGAGTACCAGAGCAGACCCAAACGCCAAGGCCCCCCCTGCCAAACCACCCCCTCTCGTGTATCTCGGCCAAGATGCACTCAGCCCATCTCCTTTTAAGTTCCCCACGAGGGGTTCTTGTCGCCTAACCCAGTATGATTTGCGCCCATCCCTACCGGGACACTAAGGTGTTGCCAGCAGGCTCTGGCCGCTGAACAGGGACTGTTCATCGCCCCTCGGAGTGATCGAATTCCACGCACTAAGCGACCCATCCACCTCCCAGGTCTGGACAAACATCCCACAGGAGCTGCTCCAGCTGGAGCCAGCTGGGCGCCAGTTGATTCTCTTGCCCCATGCGCTGCTCCGCTGCCGCACTCCAATAAAGGCTAATGCAGCCCAGCAGCCAATATGGCGAGCCTACACCACCATCGCGAAGCGGTGGAGACGCTTTCTATCGGGAGCTCCCTGGGCCCATCTGGAGAGCTCGCCTATAGAAGGATGTGTTCAAGGGGCCTGGTGGACACCGGGCGCTGATGTTACCGCCATCAGAGCAGCCGAAAGTGGTCTGGCTCAGTGGCCGACCGTAGGCTTTGCCCGCACATCTGGGTGGGGAGACAAACCGCGAGACGGAGACTACTGGCCACGGTCAACAGCTCCAGGACTCGAAGCGGCAGCTCACAGTCCGGGCCTCTATCGTTTCTAGACATCCATGTCAATCTCTTGGGAAGAGACCCTATGAGTCAGGTTAAAACGACTCTGGTCTGATGGGTGTAAAGCCGCCACGATCATTGATTCCAACTGCCTTCCGGTTGCCTCCTAATTTCACAGGAAATCTGTTTCCCTCCTCCCCTTTCCTTCTGTTTTTTTCGATTCAGTAAGGCGGAGGCCAATTGGCTGACTGGCCCTCCCTGGATTAAAATTCAACTCGGCCCTGATACCGCAGGCACTGTCAGGGACAGGCCCCAGTTTAAAAGGCTGCCGCCATTATAGCCTAATACCCAAACCCGGCTTGTTATGATGCCCAGCCTGGCAACTTTATCAGTACCACAGCTGAGGCCATTGCCGTAAACCGCCTCTTAAGGAGCGGTCTCTGGCATGGTAATTCCCAAGATAATTGATCACAAAATTTAGCCCCATCCAGCTTCCTGCATCAGCCACCAGTCACGGTAAGTGCAACTCCCTTGCAAGAAACCCCTCCTTTCTCCCCTTGTGTGTGCGCAGGAATTTGCCTCTAATTGCCTGATTGCTTCATTCTCGGATGCACCCATCCCCCCAAAAGATGCTTCCAAAGCCCCTTTGTGTTGCTGATTAAGCATGCATACCCACAATCCCCCCCAGGACCCCACAGCCTCTGTTCCTCCTCTCAAGGCTCGGACCTCGGCCTTGACGCACCCTGGATGTGACGCTTCTGAAGCCAATTCCCACCAGGGTCGCTTCTACCTCCTGCCCTCCCTGTCAAACAACTAAAGAAAGAGGAGTGTATGTGCCCCCCAGCAGGGCTTTCGTATTAAAAGCAACCTTCACAGGCTGCAAACAAGCCTTCTTCCTTCCCATATTAAATCTAAACACTAACTCATCCCACCCTCCGCCATCCGCCAGAACTGAGTTTGGCGTGGACTCGCCCCCCCCGGTGGAATTCCAGGTGGGGTGTGTTTCAGTCCCTCTTCCTACAGGTGGTTCCCCGTGGACTCCTCGGATTCGCCATGACAGGCCAACCCATGGAATGGCGCCAGAGGGGAAACCAACCCCATCCCGAGATGGAACGATCTCTCTAGAGGATCCCGCCCAGCCGGTTCCAGCAGGAACGCTGTCCGCCAACACCCAAAGACCAATGACCTGGGGAGACGCCAAGGCCACCACCAGCCAGGTTCTAGCTGCTGGGCGCCAGCAAGACCACCTCCGACACCGAGAACTCTGTGCCGCTTTATGCATCATCACCACCAACTCAGCCACCACCATCCTTGCCTGCTCTTCTGTTGCCTCCCCAGGCCGGGGATGGCGACCGCCACCCCTGGCAGCCACCAGACCAACATCTGGGAGCAGTTTGCTGCCGCTGCCAACGCCTCTCATCTTTTCTGCCTGGCCAGTACCTAGGGAGTCGGAGCCTGCTGAGCTCCTGCCTGCTCCCTCGCCTGCAAAGCACCCGGAGACTTCCTAGCTGGAGTTCGCTGAGCCCCTTCATGAATGCCTCATCCATCAGATATTCTATGAGCTCTACTGTAATCTGGCCGCCCAAACCCCGGCTGGCGCCTTTCCCCTGTCACCAAGACGGTCGCTAACCACGAAGCCCAACACCTGCGCTCGCATCACCGGCGCAGTTTAACGGGAACCCAATTCGGCCCATTCGGCCGCCTGCCAGTTGGAAATCCGGGTGACACATGTGGAGGACATTCCCCGCATTCGAAACATCCTGCTCCCAGGCTGGTTCTGGGACTCCGCGTGGGAGAGGATCGCTAACTACATCCCCGCCTCAATTTCTGCCGGAACTCTTTGTTGCCTCAGTCGCCACCATTGTCCCACCCCAGGCTCCACCCCGGGAGCCCGGACGCCGGGCCGCCGCCTCTGCCTTTCTAATTCTCCTGTCGAGCGACGCTGGTCGCCTCTCCTCAAGCGGGAGTTCCTCACTTCTAACTTCTCTAGTGGGAGTCCCCGGACTCGCCTCCTACAATGCTAAGACTATTGGCCGGCTGGCCTGTGCCCTCATGTAAGTCCATCAATCCCCCTACCTCCACCGCCTGGATGCCCTGGCCTCCTCGAGCAGCAGGAACCTTCGCCGTTTGCACTCCCAGACAATCGCCGCCATTGATTATTTGTTGTTGTTACATCACCAAGTGTTGTGAGAATGTACATACATGTTGTTTTAATCTTTCTGATAATTCCCAGTTGATCCACATGAAAGTGCCGCAAGAAGTTGCATCTGAATCTGAAGTATGATGTTTTGCCCTCATTGGTGGTCAGCCCTGGAGCTGGCCGTCGGGAGGATGGTTGAGTGCTATTGTACAGCCTGCATTGGTTTAATTGTGTGCCTTGTTATCGGATTCTGTTTCGTCGCACGCGCGGTCTAATATTGCCTGTAACGCGGTGTAAGCAGAAACCCCTCGTGATTTCTTACCCCGCAAACTGTTCTAATGTTGCAATAAGCAGTTTACAATTTGACCAAACGGGCGGAGGAGACAAGCTGCCCCTTTAAATCACCCTTAGCCGCTTTCGCCCCGCTTTCTAAAATGTAAAAGTGCGAGGAGATGTAGTAGGCCTCAGCCGCACTCCAGCAGTGCCGTAGTAGAACGCTGGGACGCTAATCGGACCTGCCTTTGCCGGGTCGACGCACTCCCCCCACCTCATCCCCCCCCCATGAGTCACGGTCGCGGAACTGTCTGGTCAATCACCGGGCTTAGGGACAATGGTCTTGCCCCCAGGTGAGGATTAGGCCTCAGACGCTGCAGACGCCTTCTCCTCGGGTGACGTAGCCAGATGAGATCATGCATCACATGATGATCTCCTCACCTCCCCGGCCTCCGAACTCCCCCAGTCCCTCCTACACCGGGATAGAGTAACAATAAAAGGTGCCAGGAACCGGCAGACGGGAGACTCGCTAGGAACACGGACCTCCGGTCTCCCGCTGCTGGCGATCTCCACCAGATGTTATCTCCGAGGCTCGCTCAGTTTCTCTTACTGACCGCTGCGGTGGCTCTAATTACAAGTGTTTTCATTTTGGGATTTAATTCTGGAATTTTTTTTTACTTTGAAATTTCTGGCCAAATTCATCTGTCAGTTTAATATTTAGGAGGTCAGGTAATGCTTTGTAAATTTCTTGCCCATTTTTAAAAATGTAGGTCAATTTCAGATATCAATGAGCAGGGACCAAGTGACCAGCTCCCCTCCCCCCCCTTGAATGCCTAGTAGAAGGCGAACAGGCAAACTACTGATGGTTCAGAATGTGGCTGCCTGGTTATTAACATGGGCAAGCTGCAGTGTTCCTAGGAGGGTGTCTAGGCTGTTTCTGGATCAAAATCGAAGTGCTAGTTTTAATGCCCTACAAAATGGCACAAAAGTAGATTAATGATCACCTTAGCTCACATGAAAACATTAGAGAACCTGTGCTGTGGTCCCTTGATAACAGAAGTGCCACATGTAGTTACGTGGCTCTTGGTGGCTGGACAGGGACTCTGCAGTTCTCTTTCCTGTGAGGCTTGCTTTGTTTCAGGAGGCTGGAAAGAATAATAGGAACTGAGTTGAAATTTGGGTTGTTTTATTATTGAGTAAAAGAAGAGGGCTGCAAATGCCTTGTTTTATTATTGCCAGGGTGCTTTTCTTTTTAGAGCTTGGGTTTGTTTTTAATTCTTTGGGTTGATTATCTGCAGTTGGCTTTATTTTGTTTGTGTTGGTTTATTTTTTTTTATTTTTATTTGTGTGTACAAAAAACAAACATATGAGTCGAGTCAATCTCTGACATCAATCGTCATTAGAATTTTACAATATCACATATATACAATCTTTAAAAAGATAAAAAAATATTAAAAAGCTAAATAGACTTCCTTGTTGTAGTTCAGGAGTTAATTTGCCTTCAGAATATGTATCCTATTTCATTCAATAATCTATGTCTCATTTTAATCTCTAGGTTTCTTCCTAAGAGCTTTGCTTAAATTTTTCAAACTTAATTTTTATTATTATTTTTTGGTTATGTGCTTCAGATGTATTTTAAATTGTTATTTAAAATGTTGTTTCACAAGCCATTTTGTAAACTTCTCTGATTGAACAGCAGTTTTAAAAATACTGCCTGTTATGGGTTTTCTGGGTTATGTGGCAGTGTCCTGGTAACGTTTGCTCCTAAGGTTTCACCCATGTCTATGGCCGTTTCTGCATGGTTAGAGAAATTATCCACTGCCGGGTAGGAGTTCTTGCCGGCGCAGTAGAGAGCCTGCTTCGCGACGCAAGCTGCAGTGAGGGCAGGCAAAGGGGAGGCTGCGGGCAGATCGCAAGTAGGTGGCTCCGCCAAGACGCTTCGCTTCAGTCATGGGGCTTCTTCATGCTACTGGGTAATGCGAAATTCACTTCCACGTGAGTTCCTCACTCATCGCTGCCCCTCCACTCCCTGGAGGTCGCGAGGACAGTGTGGGCGGGCTAAGGCACGCCTCGCAGGGCGCACAAGGGGAGGACACCGTGAGTGGGGCGGAGACGGGAGACAGCGTCTTCCCGGCGGCGCGGTTCGCACCGCGCCGCAGGGAAGACGCTCCCTCCCCAACAACAACCCTTTAAAGGGTTGTTGTTTAGGGCGGCTTGACGCCGCCCTGGGGGGAGGGAAGAAGAGTCAGGCAAGAAGAGCCTGTGTGAACGGCGGCCTGGGGGCACCTTTTTTGGCACCCCCAGGCCGTCATAAATGGGCCGTGCAGAAACGGCCTAAGACTGGCATCTTTTGAGGCATGTCAGGGTGAGATGTGTTTCTCTCCGTGGTGCGCATCTTACCATGACAGGCCTCTGAAGATGCCAGTCATATATGCTGGTGAAACTTTAGGAGCAAAAACTACCAGATCACAAACACACAGCCTGGAAAATCCACAACAGCCAGTTGATTCTGGGTGTGAAAGCCTTGAAGAATAAAAAATAATTTATATATGCTAATAAAATTAATTATCCTAAACAGCAGAAGACAATTTTCAGAGGGAAAAGTATATGCCTTAAAATATACCACAAACTGCGTAAATGTGTATTTCAAGCCTGTTACTTTTGACCTTCAGCAGCATCCCTATTGAATTTACATGGAGGTCTATTCGCTATATTTCCAGGTATAAAACATGATCTTTAGATCAACAGGACACTTATGGATGCCTTTGCACGGCAAACAGCAGCTGGAGAAGACTAATCTACCTAGGAAATAGTACGAAGTATTTCACTCCAATGCTGTGGTCTTTATCCACCTTCCTTTCCCCAAAGTCTACTATTTTTAAAATGTCAGGAGATTCAATTGCATCTGAGCTTTCCCTATAATTCTTCTCATCTGACCCTTAATGCCATTAATTGAATGCACTGGTTGAGGGATGTACTGACCTTCAGGGTTCTTAATTTCTCCACCTTCACAAGTGACCACTGCAAAGAAAGTAACACATAGGTGAGAAAAATAGTTTTACTTCTCAGCATGGCCATATTCTGTTAGTTAAGCATTACAAGAAACTAACATGCCTATCTATGGTTTATATTAATATATATATATACCGTATATACTCATGTTTAAGTCGAATTTTTCAGCACATTTTTTATGCTGAAAAATGTCCCCTCGACTTATATGCGGGTCATTAAATTTTTGTGTGTGTTTTTTTACTTTGCCGGCCATCAGGGGGCGCAGTTTTTATGCTAGAGACACCAAAATTTCAGGGTACCCTCAGAAGACTCTCCTGATGATACCAGCCAATTTTGGTAAAGTTTGGTTCAGGGGGTCCAAAGTTATGGACCCCCAAAGGAGGTGCCCCATTCCCCATTGTTTTCAATGGGAGCTATTAGTAGATGGGGCTACCCTTTTGAGGGTCCATAACTTTGGACCTCTTTTCTGAACCAAACTTCACCAAACCTGGCTGGTCTCATCAGGAGAGTCTCTTTATGATACCAGCCAGGGTTTGGTGAAGTTTGGGCTTCCGAAGTGGATCCAAAGTTATTGACCCCTCCCAAAGGGGATGCCCCAAATCCCCCCCATTGTTTACAATGGGAAGCTAATAGTAGATTTTTCAATTTTCACCTGGATAATGCTCCCTCTTAAAAAATCTAAGTTAAGGGTTACATTTGGACATACAGATGATGATGAGGGAACCAGCTTTTGAAGGATTTTAACTCTTGTGTTTTAAAGCAGCTTCTTCGGTTGCTGGCTTGAGCTAAGGTTTTTTGTACCTTTTAAAAGTTATTGTTGATACCATATTAGTACTCTTGTTGACCCTCTTTTCCAACTCCTTACAGAGCCAGTTTCACTGCTTTTTCTTTGAAATAAATATAGCTAGGGGAAAAACATTTAACCTACTGGATGCACTTAATTGGTGCTGCATTTCCCAACCCTCGACTTATACGTACTGAAGTCAATAAGTTTTTTCTCCTTAAAGTTTTTTGTGTGTATAAATTAGGTGCCTCGAACTTATATGCAAGTGGAATCGACTTGCATACCATCTATGAGTGTATATACGGTATATACACACACACAACAGCCACTCCAGCTACTTGAAGCTTCATGTCTTATTCTTATCTTCTTGCCACAAGGATGACGATGATGTCCTCATCACAAAAAATGACTATACCAACAAAATCTGTTGCAGGAGTTTGGAACCTTTGCACAGCAAACCTATGGTTCCAGAGCCAATTGTGGCTCAGTGTTGGGCCAAATATGTCTTTAAAAAAAGAAATAAATGGAAATATTTCTGTTAACATATGTTGGAAGGCTCGCGCAATCTCACCAGATTATGGAAGTTAAACAGCATTGGCCCTGATTAGAATTTGGATGGGAGACACCAAGGAAGTTACTATGCCAAGGCAGGCAATGGCAAGCCACCTCTATTCATCTCTTGCCTTGAAAACTCTATGGGGTCGCTATAAGTGAGCTGTGATTTGATGGCACTTGGCATCACCATGTTGGAGGGCTAAGTAATTCCTAGAATAATTGGAATGTGAAAGGAATTTCAGGGAAAACATTCTTTTGTGAAACTAAAGAGCTTTTTTAAGGCTGGTAAAAATGGCAGAAGTAAATAGTTCAGAGGTCTGCAACCTGCGGCTCTCCAGATGTTCATGGGCTACAAATCCCATCAAGCCCCTGCCAGCATGACCAATTGGGAATTGTAGTCCATGAATATCTGGAGAGCCGCAGGTTGCAGACCCCTGAAATAGCTGCCAGTAATCCAAGTATGAACCATGCACAGATGTATGCCAGGGCACTAACAATTGCACAGAATGCTTCTGTGTATTTTTTTGTTTTTACATATTGAGAAACCTAATTTGTGCCACTTTCTAATAAAAGACATACAACAACTAGTATTAGGGCTGTGTAAATGTTATGGATTATTAATCAATTATCAGTACTGTTAGACTACATACTTTTGGTTGTTAAAAAAGGCTTTATTATAAAGCTTCTTTCTTGGTCTTCTCTGAAGTTATGTGAAAGTTGGCTCTTTAATTATAATATGGATCTACAACTTCCAGTAATATTAAGTCCTAGCACGTGTACTGCATCCATCCATGTCAATACAGAATTAATTCTTTGCTGTATTTAATCCACATACTTAAATTGGGAATCACTGCCACTTTCACAGGAAGCTTAAAATGTCATCTCTGTTTGATCTGTTCTAATCCATAGGCTGAATTAACATATATTCAAAACTTTCCTAGAATTTTGCTGACTTCATTGCTCATATAGACAAAAATCGAAAGAGGCTTTTGCAGACTGGGGGTCATTTGGGGCTCTAATAGGATCTTGGAGGCAAGAAAGTCATCCTCTTTGACAGGAAATCTTTATAGCTGTGGAAACTCTGCTTTGGATCTAAGTCATAGTCTTGTACCAGGCTAGTCCTAACTACGGCCTTGTCCAACAGGTCTTGCTATTGTCTGATACCTGACATCAGCTGCCTATCAATAAACTGATTCTCTTCTGGCAAATAACCAAGGTGGCAAACTGACTCTGGTGTTGGCCAATATAATTTCAACAATATTGATGGGATTGTTTTGTTATCTGATGTGTCACAGTCAGTAGTGGGATTCAGCAGGTTCACACCATTTCGGCAGAACCGGTTGTTAAAATGGTGCTTGTAAACAACCAGTTGTTAAATTATTTGAACCCCACCACCAGAACCGGTTGTTAAAACTGATTCTCTTCTGGCAAATAACCAAGGTGGCAAACTGACTCTGGTGTTGGCCAATATAATTTCAACAATATTGATGGGATTGTTTTGTTATCTGATGTGTCACAGTCAGTAGTGGGATTCAGCAGGTTCACACCATTTCGGCAGAACCGGTTGTTAAAATGGTGCTTGTAAACAACCAGTTGTTAAATTATTTGAACCCCACCACCAGAACCGGTTGTTAAATTATTTGAATCCCACCACTGGTCACAGAGTAGTGCATTTCAAGAGGTGTACAGAGAAGTTTACTTAAAGCAGCTCTTGTTTCAATCAGCTTTGCAGTGTGAATGTAAAACCTGTATTGTATAGAAAGTTCATTTGTATTAAAACATATCTATCTCTGCCACATGACAAGACAAGACAACCTTTAATAGCATAGTTCATATGAACAATCTTGTAGAAGAAAGGTTTTTTAAAATGTCAGTTAGCATTTTGTCTAGTGTAAGACAATTTTCACCTGTGACACTGGCTCAGTTCAGACATAGCTTAATTACCGGTAACTTAACTATGGTTACTGCGATCATCTGAACACAGTCCCCTCTACTTGCAATAGTAGGTTAGGATATGACAAACTAGAATCTAAAACCACAGAGAAGTTATTTATTTTTATTTATTTATTAATTAAACTTGGTATACCGCCCTATCCCCGAAGGGCTCAGGGCGGTGAACAACATAAAATCATACATAAAACATAAAAAGTTAGCTTATTAAGCACAATAGTTTTAACTATGCTTGTGTGTGAAGATCTTGGATTCATCGCGATTTGTTCTCCTGAGCTGCCTTTATGATAGCTGGCCAGTGAAAGCAATGAAACCAGTATGTCAAGGCAAAGCAGGATTCAATAATGTGTCTGCAAATTCCGATTTCACAAACTAACTTGCATAGCTAAATTTAAACAATATTTTCTGTTGTGTATGAACTGAGCTGCTGTCTTGCACTGTGTGAATGTCTGAATATTGTAAATGAAGGGAGCCATTCCTGAGTTGTATAAGCTAAATTAAAACGGCTTGAAGTAGCATACAAGAAAGTATCTTGAGTAGATTCAGTGAAGACATTCACTGTCTGCATGCTTGGGGCACAATGTATCCTTTGTTGAAAAGTTCAAAAAAGCAAATTCATGTTATTCCCATTCATTATACTAAAATGTGTCTTGAAGATGGTCCTTCCAAATTCAGATTATGTTCTTTGTCTCTATCTGTGTCTGATCTCCACAGCAATTATTATCTTTTCCTGTTGCTGATCTTAATCTTAATTCAATTAAGAGAAATTTTGATGAGTGGTTGAAGAGGAGAAGAGAATCTTAAAAATGCATGTTAAATTCATTATAATTCACAAGAGCAATCTATATTTGCACCGAGAGCATCTTTTTTCTCTGCTGGCCATTATATGCACCATTATTAGAATTCTGCCTATTTTTAACTGTCAGTCAACTTTTTTCAGTTTAAAGATAAAAAAAAATATGTAGCCACTCTGAGAAAGATAGAAAGGAATGGTCAGATTATATCGTCTGCATGTCAATATTATACCTGTATGGAGAAGGATCTGGTTCCAGATGTTTTATACGTATACAGCTAAAATGCAAAGTGTAAATGTGACCGATATATTTGGAGGACATGGATCATAAAAGTGTATGCTACCGCAAATATGAGAGCACTCATGCAGCCCTTTACAAGAAGAAAAACTGGTGGAACGTCTCCCTATTGTTTGTTATCTAACAATGCCATTCCAACTTGTAGAGTTGAATGGAAAAGTTTATTGTATACTACCATATGCCTTCACATTACAAATACTAAGCAATAAAGGGCGTTTCCCCACTCTCCATGATCCCCCTATGCCGCACGCTGCTCTCAGCACGCTGCATCCCTCATGTAGGCAGCCAGGCATCCAGGGCTACATTTACAAGAGCTTGCCATGGGATGCTCGCAAGACGCTGGAGGGCACCTACAAGCCTGCAGCAGTTGGAGTGGTTGGCGTTTTGTCGCCGCCCCTGTCATGGGGAGTGCCAGGGGACCCTGCGCTACTTGAGGAGAGTAGCGCGGAGCTTATGGTAAGTGGGGAAAGGCCCAAAATGTTAGTTATACTCAAAGTAAAGCAGTATACATCACAAGTCTAAAACATCAAATCAATAGGTTGGGTTAGTTATTTTCTTTAAAAGCTCATTAGCTTGGATTTTCCTGGCTGCCAGGGCAAAAAGCACAAAATAGGGGTCAGTATTAGATAACAAGAAAACAAGTTTGTCATGATCAGAAAAAGAGTGTGTCCTAGGAATGATCTTATCAAGAGACTTTCCCCTGAGATTTGAGTAAAAGGGACAGGTCAGGACATAATGAGAAAGATCTTCCAAGATGGAGTTCCTGCATATGCAAAGACATTGAGGTAGTGGCATTTGAGAGTATTGCCCACTGAGCATAGCCAATGGGATTGTTTGAAATCGTAATGAGCTGAATGCCATTCTTAGGTTATTTATTGAGAATTTTACCAAATATAAAACCCTAGAGTGATCTCTTTTAATTACTCCATACCATGGGGCAGATTTTGATGGAGGTATTGCCAGTTTGTCTATCCTGGCATCACCTTTATAGACTCAGGTCCCCTCTGCACAGCAAATGTATAACAGGTTGCAGTCGGGATTTTCCTGTTTTCACATTCACATGAATCTGTGCAGGCAGCAATTGAAGCCCATGGAAACAATCCAGGTTGCTGTTGCACCTTTGCACAGAGATATGTCTTTTTAAAAAATTACTTCCCACCCATGCATAGCTACGCAGGCATGCACCAATGAACCCTCACAGCTGTGTCAATGTCCCACGATATGACCATCTGCACCTGTGTAGCTATGCAGATCAGAGGTGTATCTAGGGGAAATGTACCCCGGTGCAAAATCTGAGTTTTCCAGGGCCTTCCCCATATTTGTTGATCAAATTAAAAAAATCTGAAAAAACAAATGGCACTGGTTCAATATGCTAAAATGCCCAAGGTTTGCACAGGACACAGAACAAAAGATGGCATATGCATGTGTGCAGGTGTTCAAGTACCTTTGAATACCACACTCACAGAGGTAGAAATTCTCCAGAGACCAATTTGCTAACAAACATTTGTGTATCTTGGCTGCTCCTGGCGCAAAATCGACAAAGTCCCCTCCTTTGATAGAAGCCAAGAATCATAACCTAGTGTTTCTCTTAGGTAGACAAGCTGAAAGGGGCAATTTTAAGAAAGCAACAAATGAGGAACCTGCCAAAAGGCCTTTCTTGCCAGTCTTGAAGAGGGAGTCCAGCAAAAATGACTTTGATCAATTCAGCAGAGAAAGGGGAGGAGCCAATATGGAGGGCAGCCATTTTCCAGATGGGAAAACCAAGCTCAAGTGTGAAAGCTTGCCCAAGGCAGCACAGTGCCTCCGTAGCTGAGAGGTAACTAGAACCAATGCTGGCCTGGCTCATATCAACTTTGGTATCCCAAGAGGCTAAGCAGAGATTAGAGGGAAAAGACTTTTCTGATGCTGAAGTGAATGGAGGCAAGCCTGGCTGTACAGAACATCCACTGCAAAATGCCTAACTTTGGTGAAGAGTTGCTGGGTCCTGCCAAAGCATCCATTTTCTCCAGGGGAAATGGATCTCTATAGACTGGAGGTGAGCTGCAATTCCAGGAGGATCCCCAGGTCCCACCTGGAAGCTGGCAACCCTATACTGGTGTGCCCCAGCACGGCTACATATTCAGGATACCTATTTCAGTAATTTCACCCAAAGTCCATTCCTATCAATTGATTCAAAAGCTGTGGCGAGATCAACAAATGCCATGTAAAGGGCTCTGGTAGGTTCTTTCATTCCAGAGAGGGCTGGATTGTAGAGGGTTTGTCAATGATCAGTGGTAGACTGTGCCCTTTTAAAGACTGCTTGCTGTGGATATATGGTGTGGTTATTGGTAACCTGATCCTCAAGTTTGTAGAATAGAAATGTACCATACCAAATTTACTATTTAATGCTGTATTTTTTAAGCTTATTGGGTGATAGTCATAAGTATCAGGCCATTTCCGCACGGCCATGCTGGGGGTTGGGTCGGCGTACATGGCGCCGACCCAACCCCCCCCCCCTGAGGGACTGTTCCTCGCATACGAATCCGTCTCACTCAGGTTGCGTCGTCCCCCAAGCGCCCAACTGTGTCCTACCTTAGCCTCCTGAGCGCGTACGCACAGGCCAGGGGACACGCCCTGTATACCCTGCCCCGCGACTGACAGCTTGGAAGTCGCATGGGGAACAGCGGGAAGACACGTCCCCTGGCCTGTGTGTGACACTACGCCAAGGCACGTGAGAGGACACAGTAGGGCGTTTGGGAAAGGGGGGGGGGATGGCGCCTTCCAGCCGCTGCCGTTCGCAGTTGGGAAACAGCGGCTTTGCGCCGCTGGGGTGGGGGGGAAGCAAGGGCAGCACGGCTGTGATGCAGCTGCGCCCCCCATGCGAACAGCTCCCTAGGGACGGCGTTTTTGCCATCCCTAGGGCGCTGTTATTGGCCCGTGCGGAAAGGGCCTCAGTTTGATCACCTTTCTTGTAGATGAGAATCACCATACATAGCTTCCAGTTATCACAGAAGGTACCTAATTCATTAATCTGGATAAAGACCCTATCTAGGATTGGAGCCCACCAGTTGAGAAAAGTTTTAAATGGATCACGAGGAATCAAATCTTCCTCGGGTAATTTACTGGAAGCCATAGATATGATAAGGCTTTTAACATCAGATTCTGTAACGGGCCAAACTGGTACACCTATACTTCTGGTTCGAGATGGTGCAGAGGTAGATGCTCTGCAAGTTAAATTTAATTTGGTCTTTTAATCTGACTTCAAGTGTAACATGCAGCTGTTTTCTTTTAATAAGAGACTATGGATAGATAAGAACCTCCTGTAAAAGTTGCTCTCTTCACCTTCTTCGGTCTGCAAGTTACTTTTATCTTGTTTTCTTGTTTTTACACTCCTGTGTACTTTCATTGGTGCTGCATCAAATAGCTTCCCTGAGTTATTAGGATGATGATTTTATTTGTTTACTTCATTAATATTTCACCTTTCTTGTCACTGGGGACCCAAAATGACTTATACCATTTTCTCCTTTTCCATTTTAACTTGATAACAATCCTGTGAAGCTGACAGTGTGTGACTGGCCTAAGGTTACCCATCAAGCTTGAACAGAAAAAGGGACTCGGACCTGGGTCTCCTAGATCCTGGCCTGATACTCTATCCACTGCAGTACATTGACTTCTATGAGGATGCAGTAGGGATGAATTAAATATTTGTATAAGAGCCCTTAGGGGATGGGGCGGTTTACAAATACAATAATTAATAAATAAATAAATAAATAAATAAATAAATAAATAAATAAATAACTCAAGGATTATTTAAAAGGAACATGTTCAGAAAGGATCAAAGCACATGTGATGTAAAGAATCTGTGTTTGAATCCTCAAACATGTAATTATACAAAATACAGCCATGGATATCCCAATGAACCTGAACTTGGTCAAGGAGGGGCAGGAAACAAACAAACACACGCACGCACAGACACACACACAGACACACACACACACACAAATGCTGATCAGGGCTGTGGTGCTGGGGAAGAGGATGGAAAAAAGTCAGTCATAATCATAATACAGGTAAATGTCTTTGTCTTGCAGCCCAGGAGAAGTTCATTTCTGACTGCGAACCTGGCATGGAGAAGAGAGTTGACCACCCCCTTTTCCCAGAAACACAGCCCCATTCATGCTCCGCTTGTAGAACAGCTTTTCACAACTCTGTTACACTTCTTGGGATACAGATAAAGATCCCTAGCTTTACACATGATTTCGTCTTAAGTTTATGTGCAAATAGTTAGACACTATTCATTATTAATCATTTTAGTGCTTTCAGAAAGCAAAAAGCTTTACATTTCTTAAATCATAGCTAGGATAGAGACAATAGGCCTATGACCCCCATCTTTAGCACAATTAACCCTACATAAGAACTTTTTTTCAGGCTTTTAAAATGTGGGATCACTATTTTCAGAACAAAATCCTCTTTTTAGAACGGGAACTTTTATTTAAATGGCATTCCTGCTGTCCCCATGACAGTGCTCCATATGGCATTCTGCTACTCCCCAACCAAGATTTTTTCCAGTGGATTTTTAAAAATCACTCTCAGCCTTATAATTATTCCTTGTACTACGATTCCTTCTACTATGACTGCCCATGCAGACTGCTTAAATCGGGAAAAAAGTAACTAAAGAGAATTGATATTGTTTAAAGACAAGTGCTCAGTATAAAGAGGTAAAAGCCTCTGAATTTTTTTAAAAAAAATAACTATTTTTATTGAACTTTTATATTTCCAATGCTAAAAATTCATATACAATAAAACATATGAACATTTGGACATTTGATTCTCTCTCTCTCTCTCTCTCTCTCTCTCTTTTCTTGTTAATCTTTCATTGAACAGATCTCAAAGCAGCTTCGGGGGCCCACCTGGAATACACAGCCCCTTCTACTGAAGAAGGTCTTTAGAAATCCTGTGTCATTTGTCCTGTGGTTGATCATGGTTATTATACTATTAGGATTGGGGAAGATGCTGGGAGTTCTGTGTGTGGAAATTCATTCAGGCATGTAGAGTCCCAGTTCCATTCAGGATTGTGACATGGGGGAAGGGAGGTTCCTCCTTTTCATTCTAGTGGCCTGTGAAGACCACTACAGTTTGAGAAGATAGTAGGGAGGGGGAGGCTAAAAATGGAATTTCTACAAATGCTATAAGCTCTGTTCAGGGAATTTTCAGTGTCTCATCTGGTTTGGCTCACTTTGACTAAAAGAAAATGGCTTGTCTGGGGCTCTCCAGTGAATTGTGACTGAACAGCAATGTTATCCCAGGTGCTCAGGTCCAACGCCAACTCTCTGTGTCTTGAATAATGGTGGTTTGCTTATGCATATTGCTCCATGGGACAATGAAATCACTGAACTCTGTGTGAAAGCACTCTCAGGCACCAACTGGAAAGAAAATCCAATTTCTTTTCTGTAAAAATCTGTTTGATTTCCAATATTAAGCTCAATTTTTTCATGAAAATCCTCTGGTGTGTGATGTGCTGTCAAGTTGCTTCTCACTCATGGCAAACCTATAAATAAATGTCCACCAAAGTGCCCTATTGTTAACAGCCCTGTTCAGGAACATCCTTCTGATTTCTTGGTTGTGGTCTGATGTTTAATACAAATTAATCAATGGAGATTTGAGGTTACTCCTATATTATTCCTAATTAATCCTAATGCTAATTAAACAGTGATATTTTTGCTTGACTGCAGGGAGAAGATAAAACTTCCCCACCCCCCAGAGGAAAAGAAAACTTGGAAAAATGTATTTGTTTGTTTATTCACTTCCACCCCCGTTAAAAATGTTATGAATGGGTGACACATACACTACCTTATCAGAAGCTCATATTTACAAATTATTTTTGCATGTTTTACAGCATATATTGTACAGCACATTGTGGACAGTGCTTACAAGTCAGTGATAGCTCTAAATAAATATTGTATGAAATACTATACTAGCTAGAGGACCTAACATATTTATATAAAATACAGTAATGTCATGTTATAGGATTTTAGTTCTGTTGGTATTTTCACCAAACAGAAACACACATGCATACCCTACTTTGTTTCTTCCTGTTTAAACAATTCAAAGCAAACCGACTTTTTGTTTCCTTCTTATGATTTTTGAATTGTATCCTAAGATCTATCTGAACATTCAGGTTGAGTAGTGATATCATATTCTCAAGTGATATCATATTCTCCACTTGAGTAGTGATATCATATTCTCAAGCTAACAAAAAGGGTTGGCATACTACTGTGCTGAAATAAATAGATCCTCACCCATTATTGCTAATCCTTGATATACAAAAGTCATGATGTCTATTTAAAAGGAGATATAATAAGAGGATGAATAAATAATAGAGGCTGTTAGATGGACGAAGTAATTATGGAGAACAGGTGGATGGTTAAGAGCAAATAATTACTCCAAATAATAAGTATCAGCAATTTTTTGCCTAAAACGTTAATTCAGCTGTGGCCATATTCAACAATGCAGGTATACATGTGAATGCATGGATCTTCCTTGTTGGACTGAAGTGACATTTTGTTTTCATCAGATGAAAACATCATTATAAAAAAGACTAATTGCTTAGAAAAGAGATTTATATACATCTTAGTATAAGTTGACTTTGGATTTTGTTGTTATAAAAAATAACAATTATTAACAACATTCAAACAAAGGAGCAAACCAAAACAATAAATCCTAAGAGTTATGAATATTCTGTAGGGTGCGCATCATCTACTGGTTATTTTGTACGGGAAAGATGAAACATATTCACTGGAGAGCTGACAAACAGCTCAGTCATAGGCATGTTTACTCAAATGTAGCTATCAATAAATGTAATGGGACTTAATTGCACATAGGATTGCAGCCTTACTTAGATAATGGCTGCAGAAAAGCAGAGCAACCTCAAAGGAATTAGTTTGGTTCACAGTGCCCTGAAGATAAATATCCGTTTGTAAAAGAGGAACCCACATACTCGTCAAGGAAGGCTTTCACAATGGCTTGTACGATTTTACCCATCAAAATAGTTACACAGTTTAAAATAACAGTTAGCAACAAAAATTAAGCAGCAAGTCAGTACACAAAATCCATTACGAGTTCCAAAGAGAGGGACATCACAGGGAGGCCCCAAGATCCAGCAGCTTTTGCTCATACTTTCATGAATGCAGGAATACAACACAGCTTCCTCATAGTGCAAGCAGGACAACATATTGTGAGAGATATTCATTCAGATATTCTGGATTCAGGCCAGTATTGGCTCTCATATCGGGTGACTTCTCTCACTCAGCCAACCCAGGCTTATTGCCAGATGAAGCTCTGTTAATGTGTGGTTCTACACACACCTCCAGGGGATGTGTCATTTTTGAATGCACTCCAGAAAAAAAGAGACCTACATAGCAATACTCAACATTTCTATAGTACATTTCCTGAATACTCCAAATGTTTCATATAGACTCAGTCATTCTGACCACAGATGGACAAATATTGTTATCTTCCTAACAGACCAGGAGCAGGATTCGGAATGAGGCAGAGAGACAGTAGCTTGCTGAAGGCAAGCCAGAGAAGTTATAGCTTAACTGATATTTGGAATAGGAATTACCAATGCATAGCTCATTAGTATGATACACTAACATGGGATCAACATTCCTGTGGACTCTTCCTCTGCGCGCGCACGCGCGTGTGTGTGTGTGTAAAGGAGACCATACTTATTCAATGCATGAAAGAGCCTTTTAGTACTACTCACCCCATATTCCCACCAGCATCAGTAGGATAAAGGCTAGATGCTTGAATCTCATCGGCTTGTTCCTCCTCACCCAACCATATACAGATAGCATGTTTTTGCCTCTACTCTGGTGCCTCTGCTACCTGCTGTGGACGAAAGGAGGGGGCCTGGGTAGAAGCAAAGTGCCTTTTTCCTCCTGATGTGGTTATGTGCGTCATATCTCAGTGCTTGAAGTTTGCTTTACCAATCTTCTCTCTCTGTTGTTCAGGGTATTAGAACTGCTCACTGGCCTTTCTCAACCAGGAGATCCACATTTTCACAACCTATTTAGCCATGAAAATGAAATCCCACTGAGGGTGTATCAAAATATCATAAATGAGAAGAAAGTGCTGTTTGCATTAAGAAATGCTTTAGGATAGTTTGCACGCTGGCAGAGATAGTATCTACAGAACTTATTGCTTCTCCTGGAAAGGAGAACAGCAGGTCCTTTCATGAAATTGATACTGAACACTCAGAACTAGAAATGGTTATGAGCAAAGGCAAGGACAAGAACAGCCTGGCCAAGGCTAAAAAAAACTGCACACACAAGCGAGGAGAAGGAAGAAAAAGGCACACAATAATTCACACAGTATATTGTACCAATTGTGTCAAAAACTATGTACTGCGATACTGTAACAAGACATAACAAATGTCATAGTAACAACATATCTATTCATTCATACATTAGTCCGTATATGCAATAATGGTCAAGCTCCCATTGAGAAGGAAGTTCCTCAAGAGTCTCTCTTACTTATTTTCAAATAAGGGGGAGATGATTCAGGTGTAATTAATTAAGAGATTCTGCAGTGCGATACTAGATGGAAATGGCATCAGTGGACAACAAATTATCAGCAAGCAAGTTTGTCAGCAGAACACTTACGCGTTGAACGGCGTTTTCGACCAACATGTCTTCCTCAGTGCATTTGATTCCAACACACCCGTATCTGCACTTGTAGAAGGTTAATCTAGCAAAACGGCTTTTTGGACTATTATCCAAGATATCTCAGTATCCTGACATGCTTATTCAGCTTATTCAGCTATAACTTAGGGTTGTCAGTTCTGGCTTGGGAAATACCTGGAGATTTTGTGGGTAGCTCCTGAGGAATTTGGGGTTTGTGGAGGGAGGGGAGGGACTTCAATGTGGTATGGTGCCATAGACTCCACCTTCCAAACTGTAGGGTGGACTCTGTGGCACTGTACCCCACTGAGGTTCCTGTCCTCCCCAGACTCTACTGTTTCCCAGAGTGGTGGGAAGTCTCTTCCTTTTAGAGTGGGGCATTAGCAGGAGTACTCTTGGCTTAGCAAAAGGTCGGGCAAGACATGAGACCTTGATTTCCTATGTATACTAGAGTCAGCTTTCACAAGAAACTTGCAGGAGAGCGAATAAAGGCCCTTTCCGCACTGGCTAATAGACCTGGGATAACCATGGGGAAAAAACTGTGTTAGACGGGAACTTCACACGTGTTGGGGCAGGAACCGTGCTAAGTTCCTGTCCCAACACAGGTCTAACCTGCCCCTCAACTGCATTATTGGCTGCAGAGCAGGTTAAACAAGAATCGTGTTATGTGCGATTGGTTTTAATGCTCTTTACAGCTGTGGCCAAGCGAATGACTGTGACTGTGAGCCACATTAAAATACAAGAATAGCAAATAATGCGATTCTCAAAAACCACTTCCACGGATTCCCTCTGTGGCTTGGTCTTGCCTGCCAGGGAACAAGAAAAAGACACAGAAAAAGACAAAACAACCGCACCTCTATGCGAAGGCGCGTGCCCTGGCCAATGCGCTGGATGTCCATGGGACACCCAGTCATGGAAAGGGGCCAGGACAAGGGCAGGTTCATGTAACCCACCCTTCCCCCACTTTTATTGGCCAGTGTGGAAAGGGCCAGCGTTTAACAATTTTATTAAGAGATAACGGGGATATACAAGCACACAATAAAAGCAGCAGAACACACACACAGTCCTAGAATATAGACAGTTTTTATGGGAATAGGTGAGGAATGTATAAGGATGGGCAATACAAGTTGTAGCCACCTGATCTTGGAGCGGAATGGTCCGATGAACAGAACTGAGCAACCAGTGCTTAGCTCTGGAAGAACAGCGCTGTGGAACAGTACCACAGACAGAGATGTCCAGAGATACAAAAACACTGTCTATTGGGAGAGTGGGCTTCTTATAGGGAAAAATGGACCCTCAGGGTTATGTAGGGTTATCCATAATCTCCCTAGAGAAAGAGATTTCCTGCCTTTCCTAAGAAATACAAGAGACAGACATCAACCTTCATGGTTGGGTCATTGGTCTAATGGTTTGAGATATCAGCCTGAGGTTCCAGGCTCTGAAGTGTCTCCAAGGGAGAAGTTAGCTAATGAAATTACAGCTGTAAAACAATGACAATGCAAACAAGGTGGTCATTAAAAGTATTAGTCGGAGGAAGAAACATTAGTTTGTACAACACTGGGCAGGTAAGGACATCAGCACATCCACTGTCTTCACCCGGGTGTATGAGCCAGGGCTGGAGATGGGAATTCTCTCCAGGCCGAGGCCTTTGTGTGTATTTAATCCTGTCATGAAGGATGTGAAAAAGCATTGTGCAAGCTGATTTGGAGGGAGACAAGTCCAGATATAGCTCTTTCTCCTTGGGTGCCCTGAACCAATTCAAGGAATGGGCACCCCATTTTGGCACTTCATGGCTGGGTACCTCAAGGGTTGGCTGAGGCAAGTAGAGATGCTGCAGTATTCCAAACAGGGTCTCCTTGGTTGGTCTGGTAATACTATGTCCAAATATCAAGGAATTTCCCAACCTGTATCTGGAAACCTGTATCCCCCTTCTTCCACCAATGGTCGTGTTAGACCTGGCAACTCTATTTCTTATTCCTTCCCTCCCTCCCACAGCAAAGTATCCAGGAATCTGTTTTTTTCTGCTTAAATACCTATTTTGGGAAGTATTGCAAACAAAGCACTATATGGCTAATTATTCTTAATGGGACTGCACCCCAGTTAAGGGGAGAAATTTCTTCCAGACCATACTCATTATCCAGAGCTTGTTAACTGTACAATTCAGTGTGGTATCTGCCAAGATATGGAGCTGCTTGCCAAGGTACCTGCTGAAGGAATAATACCGATGTGGTTGTTATATACAAATAGACCTTGCCTGACAGAAATAACTGCCTTTGTTTCAATAAAAAGCCTCCCACTTCCTGGGTCGGTCTGTCTTTTTGGTTCCTTCTATATTTATTCTCTTGTTATCTCTGCCTGTGGTCTCTGTTTGAGGTGAGAAGGTTTTCTGCTTACTGACAGGAAATTTGCAGGCAACTCTGCTGGAACAGTTTACCTTTGCATATAACTATGCAGAATTTACTTGAGGCTCATATGAACAATAGAGTCTTTCATCAGGAGGGCGAGGCTGCAAATGCAAGCATGAAAATCAAAACTGTTATCAACACCAAGCCATGTGTGGAGTATAGGTCGCTGCAGTAACCGATGCACCAGCTGGGGTAGCTTAATCTTGATAATAACATCCTAAACCCTGTTGTTCAGTATCTTGAAAGGTCACTGAGGCATTGCTGCTGACATTCTTCTGAAGCTATTGTTGCTTAGAAGCTCCTACCCTTCAGAGTCATTCTCATAAAAGATAAGACTTAGACAATGGAAGATCATGGAACCATCTTGATAGGTGGAGACACTGAAAGATAATATTTAATTTACCAGGCCTAATCTTATTCATCTGTCTGCATGACACAGACACCTGAGAGCTATGCTAATGCATGGTGCCATTTTGGAGGTGCTTCCCATGCGGTTCCAAGACACAGACGATGGTGTGACTTGGGCCTACAGATTGCTCATGTGGAAAAACATTTGTCCAAAATGTAATACCCAAATTGTGCAGAAAAATCTACTGCCTGAGGTAGAGCAGCCTAAAGCAAGCATCCTGAAGCAGGGCAACAAAGGAGTAGGACTACCACTTGATTATATGAAACCAAACAGCAGTTTTTAAAAGGTGTATTTCCTTATTCTGTTAACATTCCCTTCAGGAATAGCTGTGCCAGGCCTGACTGCAAAATGGCCCACCAATGCCTCACAAACCACTTTACTTGACAAGTTTTATTATTAGTCAGTTGAATGTGACAACTGTTTTCAGCACTTGTAGCATAAGAATGATGCACACAAAGCAAGTTCTGTTTTTCTTTTGACAGACTTTCACTCCCCTCCCCAATTATTATCTTCTGAATACCTTCATTTTTTAAAGTGGTGCCATTTTCTGGTACAGCAGTGAATGGAAACACTTAGGATTGCTTCATCTCTTAACTTTAGTCTTTATGCAAAAGGGAAGCTGCACAAAGCAGGGACAAGAAGTCCGAACCAGCACTCAGGAGGCAGCATTAATGTAGTTGCACCATCCAATCATCCATCCCTTTCCCATACTGGCCTGATGCCAGGGCTAGGCATAAAGTTGCCAGCCTCCCGGGGGTGGCTGGAGATATCCTGGAGTTACAACTAAGAACATAAGAACATAAGAACTAGCCTGCTGGATCAGATCAGAGTCCACCTAGTCCAGCACTCTGCTACTCGCAGTGGTCCACCAGGTGACTTTAGGAGCTCACGTGCAGGATGTGAAAGCAATGGCCTTCTGCTGCTGCTCCTCCTGAGCACCTGGTCTGCTAAGGCATTTGCAATCTGAGATCAAGGAGGATCAAGACTGGTAGCCATAGATCAACTTCTCCTCCATAAATTTGTCCAAGCCCTTTTTAAAGCTATCCAGGTTAGTGGCCATTACCACCTCCTGTGGCAGCATATTCCAAACACCAATCACACATTGCGTGAAGAAGTGTTTCCTTTTATTAGTCTTAATTCTTCCCCCCAGCATTTTCAACGAATGCCCCCTGGTTCTAGTATTGTGAGAAAGAGAGAAAAATGTCTCTCTGTCAAAATTTTCTACCCCATGCATAATTTTATAGACTTCAATCATATCCGCTCTCAGATGTCTCCTCTCCAAACTAAAGAGTCCCAAACGCTGCAGCCTCTCCTCATAAGGAAGGTGCTCCAATCCTTCAATCATCCTCGTTGCCCTTCTCTGCACTTTTTCTATCTCTTCGATATCCTTTTTGAGATGTGGCGACCAGAACTGAACACAGTACTCCAAGTGCGGTCGCACCACTGCTTTATATAAGGGCATGACAATCTTTGCAGTTTTATTATCAACTCCTTTCCTAATTATCCCCAGCATAGAGTTTGCAACTGATCTCCAGGTGACAGAGATCAATTCACCAGGAGAAAATGGCTGCTTTGGAAGGTGGACTTTAGGTGTTATACTCCATTGAAGTCACTCTGCTCCCCAAACCCCACCCAGAGCTGGCAGCCCTAGCTAAACAGGACCTGCACTGGTATCCATACATAGCTGGGAGACAGGACATTGGTCTGATTTGCCTATATGACAGGATTTCTGTGTGCATGATGGTTAAGGAACTGGTTGAAGATGAATAACCACTGTCTATAGAGAAAACTTTTGGAGTGTTTGTACCAAACTGTTTTCTTATCTATTCTAACTGCTAATAGTTGTACAGTCAAAACCTAAAGTCAGTTCCTGCTTTTACTCAACTTCCATTTGTTTAGTACTACATTTAATCCCTCAAGGCACTGATGCTACTGTCATATCCATTCATGATAGCGGCAATCTTTTCAACTTTTCCCCTTCCTTTTCTTCCCTTAGGTTTTCAATATGTGCTTGTGTGTTGTTGTTGCATTGATCTGATTTATGCAATTCCAAACATTCACTGACCTTACAAAGTACATATATTCACAATGCTACATTCAAAAATAAAAAACAAAAGTTGTTTGAGAGGTGAAGGCTCTTAATAAATCACACATGTTCCAGATAATATGGGGATTATTTTATGCCTGCCATCTTAACTTCTGCACTGTGTGAGCTGTACATACATTGTACAGTCTGATATTTGGTGCCTGCTTACTTTTAGACTTTGTGCAGCCTTGTTTTTTTCTTGCTCATTTTTTGTTTTGCAAACTGGCATTGGTGTTGCATGTCAAATGGGAAATGCCCCTGTCATTATTTTCAACATGTGACCAATTTCTAATTTATTGCTAGAACAGTGCTAATTCCATGATCATTTATGTACCTCCAACCACTGGTGGGAATTCAAATAATTTAACAACTGATTGTTTACAAGCACCATTTTAACAACTGGTTCTGTTGAAGTGGTGCGAACCTGCTGAATCCCACCACTGCCCCCAACCCACAGAGAAAGAGAATTAAGGATAAAAGAGCAGAGGAAGGTGACACTGCACAGAGTCATAAGCTGGATATCAGACGATACTGCGACTACTTCACATGGTGTAATAGTTAAGGTAGCAATCTGAACTTATCCTTTTCATATTTAAGAGAATGGGTGAAATTGTAAATGGCTCTTAAACCAAAGACTCTTTTAAAAAATTAGTTACCTTAAAAAAAAGAAAAACTGCTGATTTCCACGGACAAAATTTGAGCCCAGTATCCATTAAACAATCAACAACATGTTTCAGGGTATAAGCTTTTGGGGTCAGAGCTTTCTTTGCCACTGTTTCATTACCGCTTTTACCATGGAAAATTGTGTTGGCCTTTAAGGTGCTCCTGGACTTGAATTTTGTTCTGCTACTGTAGACTAACATGGTGAGCCACCTGAAACTGATTCTGTATTGGGGGTGGTTGTCTAATTTTATTTTTTTTCTTTCCTTCCTAAAGAAGTGTAATATTATAAAGAACTCCTGTACATAATAAAAAGCAAGATAAAAACAAATCACTTCAAAACTAAGAATTTGTGCATTGAAAAAAAGCCTTTTTGGCATACAGTGGCTTAACTTTGAGGGGCTTTTGAAGAAAATTATTATGACTATTGTACTACTACACTTCTGTGCAGTTGTGTGATTGTGAAACTAAAAAGTCCACTCAAATCCTTTAAAAACAAAGACATTAGACTGCCTCTAGTCAAAGATGGAAGAAAGGAGAAGGTATAAATATATTGCCAGTAAATTACAAAGCAAATCCTGCTATGATAATACTCAATATTGACAACCAGAACAGTGCATTAGGAGAACGTTATCAGTTGTGATGGGGTTGCTGCTAGTTGTGACTGCCAACTTCAAACATGGCCTAGAGAGATTTACAACTGATTTCCGGACTAGAGATCAGTTTCTCTGGAGAAAATGGCTACTTTGGAGGCTAGACGAGTCTATGGCATCACATCCCCACAAGGGTCCTTCCCCTTTCCAAAGCTCCCCATTCCAAATCTCAAAATCTCTAGGAATTTCCCAGCCCAGAGTTTGGAACCCTTTTACCACTCCTGAAAGGGTGAGGACATATAAACAACTGCTCTGCAGGTGTGAATGAACATCTGGAAGTCTATAGGGTTGTCAGACTTGACTTGTACAATGCTCCTAAATAGCTGTGGGCATTACAGATAACCTGATTCCTCATTGTGGGACACTGTGATATAATGTGACTTTGAGAAATCTTTTTGCTGTCTGAATTATTGATTGATGAATGATTTTCCCTAACACAAAAGAAAAATTGTTTGGCCAAGCCTCACATGTTTGACATGCACAGCAAGCGCCAAGGCCATGAACTGCTGACTGTCTCCGCAGATGGCAAAACAAAGCCAGAGTCTGCTGTTGATCTGTCAGGAAGGGTGCTCATACAGATACTCAGAGCTGCCTCTGGCTTACAGTACTGAAACAGATGGGAAATGGCATCTCTGAGGGATTCCAGTGAGGTGAGTGAGAGTTGGAAATGGCAAGCTGAGCTATCTCCCTTTCTGTCCCTTTCTCTCTTAACTCCAGATTCCTCCATCAAAGCTGTAGGCTGTGCCCAGATGGCTGATTTCTCCATGGCTGACTAACCGCAGTGGTTGTAAACTAAAATTGTTGGAGGTAGGGTGACTATGTACTACCTCTTTAAGAGGTTAATCCAGAGGGCCTCAGTGCAAACAGGTGAGTAAAAGGGACACCATTTCATTTTCCTGCTAGTACAACAATAAATACAGGGAGACAACAATAAATACAGGGGTGCTGTGTGGTTTCCAGGCTGTATGGCCGTGTTCTAGCAGCATTCTCTCCTGACGTTTCAGGAGAGAACGTCAGGAAAGAATGCTGCTAGAACATGGCCATACAGCCTGGAAACCACACAGCACCCCAGTGATTCCGGCTGTGAAAGCCTTTGACAATACAATAAATACAGGGTTTATCACCTCCAATATATTGTGTTGATTGTGTCACTTATGCTGAACTTGCAATCTGGGAGATATAATAATTGATATGGAGATCGACACACTCCTTTTGTGGTTTGTGAGTAATAACGATATTGAGTCCGTGAGAATACCATCTATTCAAAAATCCTTAGGATAATAAGCTCCATGACTAGCCATGCCAACTAAATCAGCAAGGTGACTACACCAGGCCCAGAATACAGCATGACTGCACCTCAGGACAAGCAAGCGCATCAGCCACAATCTCTGTCTTGTGCATCCCTGGTCTTATGAGTAAGGCCACCCTGGCTCCGAGCCTTAAACTGTCATGTGGGTATGGCACATGCTCCTCCTTGCCAAGCCTTCTTTAGTGCTTGAAGGAGGTATGTCACATCCAATCCCCTAAGCTCTAGGGGTCAAGGATAGTGGCACTCCCCAAGGGGTTTCTGTTCAGGTCTATGAAGGCCCCAGGCTTCTGATCTCAGAGTTAGCCCTTCATTTTCCAAACTGATGCCTCAGGATGATTTCCCAAGTTGTACCATGTGCATTGAACACCTGCAGTCAAACTGATAAGGAACCCCATTGGGCCTCCAAGCCAGAATGGCCCCCAAATGTGTCATCTGCTATTAATCCCTGAGCAGGGGACTTAGATCAGCTCTCCTTGCATTTCCTTGTTTAAATGCAAGGGTGTGCACACTCCCACCTGAAGGGCTTGGGGGCTTGCCTGCCCACAGTTCTGGTTGGCCTCCCCCCTGCAATTGCAAGATTGCCAGCATGTTGTGTAGTTCTTTAAATTACATATTGTTACCCAGTTTAACAGTATAAGAGCTTATTTTAAAAATAGCAATGGAGAATTACTCAGCTTGGCAGTGCGAGAGGCAGGTTTAGACAACTATACCAGAACTGGCTTTTGAAATGTTCTACAGAGAAGGCAAAAGAGACCAAATTGTAGTTTAAATATTTTTATATAAGTTTTGGTTGCAAGCAATCATGCAGTGAGACATTAAGGCTCATACACACAGTTCCTAAGTATATAACCAGGGAGGAAAAGATAGGCTGTGGATGATAGAATAGGAGGGGAAGCAGGGGACTTATACGTTACCTAAAATCTGCAGAGAAATTCCAGAAGAAGGCAAGGATCTCTATGCCAGCATAGGGACCAAAGTGAAGGACGATATATTGCGTCTCAACCCAACGTGACCAAGAGAGGTTCAGGCTAGTATTGAGCGCTGAGGCTCTGTTGTGCAGTATTTTTATACACCCTTGCGCAAGTAAGGCGGGAAATTCAAACTTAAGTTTCGTTTCTCTGCAACTGCTTGGGGTTTCCTTGCTGGACTTGCTGGGTTGAGCTAATTAGCAGGTCTATCTATTGTTTCTACTTTCGGGACAATGGGGCCAATTGGTCCTAGATTACATCAGTGAAACCTTGAATGGTTTATGCAGAGATACTTCCTAAAGTCTCTGCCCAGAGTATTCAAATTTGGCTGAGGCTTGAGTGAATCAGGAAGGGATCATTTTGTTAGGGAGAAAATACAAAGAGATACCTCAATCTCAGGGCAGGATGTTCCTGTACTATTTGCATATCTGCAACCATGGCAAGGTGTGGTGTCCAGGAGTTCTACAGATTCCATTATGTAAATGGAGTGCTCTGGAAGGGTGTGATAATCAAGATGCATGTCCTTGTTCTGAGATGTCCAGATTGTATCACTGGAGTTACTCATAGATGTAATCTTTGCAAACAGACTGTTTCGCCTTAGGCTTGCTTTCAGTTTGGACACTCTGCTATCCACCCATACAAACATGGAAACTGGCATTTTATAGCACACAGTGTAGGAAATAATATGAAAATCCAATATTTCATAAGGCAGGGGATGAAGGCCATGCTAATAATATGGATATTCCATCCTGAAATGAGCCACTGAAAGTCGTTGCCCATTTCCCTTCCCTACTCTGGCCTGCCTGCGGACTGTGGTGCTGTGGTGGCAGGAGCCTCCCCTCCATTGGCACTCCCTTCTTACAAGTTGCTTGTAGAGATCAGGGCTCCACTCTCTGAAAGCAACTTGACCCTGATCTTCATGCCTGCAGCCAACATGGAGATTCGGACTCTGCTCTCTACAAGCAACTTGTCCCCTCCTTGACCTTCATGCCGGCAGAAAGGCACCTACTTGCAGTCTCTGTAAGCAACTCACTCTCTGCCCGGTCTTCCTTTGTTGGATCCTCTCCTAACTAGCAAAAGTAATGGAGCAAACCCCCTTCAGTTCATTTGGATTTGTCAACATCCTTCAAAGTGGATACAGATGTAACCTTATTAGGAAAACTGGTGCAACTTTCTCTACCCCAAGACAACTTTGGCCAAATTGTGTACCACTGCCCTCATTAGTAGTTTCAACAGCCAATATCTAACGGACAAACAGTGGTAAATGGTAAACAAGGATAACTTGAATTGAGTTCAAATTAGAAATGCTTCAGAGAATCAGGGGCTCTTGAGAGGTTTGTTTATGTCACACAGCAATACACTTGTTTAATTGGAAAAAAGTACCACTGCCTCCTAATAATTAGAATATGGATAGTGGTACAGATTTATTCCCTAAGAGTTGTGGCAAACAGGGCCCAATTTTTTTTTTGCCATATTGCTTGTTTCTCACCTGCATCTGGATCTGTTTTCCAAGTTTTAATAATGCAACCCTTCCTGTTCTATCTTGTGAATGTGAAATTTTTCTTTGCTGTCACAAAGCAACCAAGTCTCCTCTTGGAAACATGTCTGTCTGGCATATTGTAAGTGAATTTTTGAACATTCCTCCAGTCCTTCTTGTCAGATAAGATCTTTTTTTCATTCCTTCAGTTGAATTTAAATTTAGCAGCAGCTGCCATTGCTTCCAATGAAATACAGTGGGGTCGCCAGGGCAACAGTGCAATCATAAATCATTTTAATGAACAAGCAATCCAAAAGAAATATAAATAGAAGCAGTTCTGCAGCTTAAATCTTTGGATATTTAAAAAGGAAAGACTGGTAAAATTAAGCCCCCAGTCTTGCAATACCTCTCCAAATTTCCCCTCAGATCATATTTGACACAGCTTCAAAGTGACCAGATGCCCAGTTGGAGTTAATACGATGGTGGTGTATTGATATTTTAGGTCAGACACATTGCTAATGTACGCTTCCTTGTTGAGGGTCTTGCATTAGCCAAGAAGGTGGGATGGGATTCAAAGCATCTGAGCCTGACAGTGCCTGACAGTGGAACAATGTGCTGACCACATCTCAGGATTGCACTTTAAACGTTTCTATGCCTTTGATATGCTCATTTGGTGACCCCTGTAGCATTATAATAACAATTCTCTTGGCTGTCTACACAAAGGATTTCCTCCCAGATCACTTCACACTCTCCTTTCACTGAGCAGTGGATAGAATTAGAGAAAAACTGGCAACACTATAAGTAAATATTCATTTACAAATGAACTGGAGGACCACTGTTATGGAGTACCGAAACAAATATACAATCAGGGGCTGCCTCTTACAATTATCATCATCCTTTCATCTTAACATTCTGAACCAGACCACTGCCAAATACAAAAATTATTGCTTTCCACCCACTCTGTGGTTTGTTTTTTTAAGTGGGCAAACCAAACTCACTAGCTTGGATCCCCTTCAGACAATTTTTATATGACTGAAGGGGTGTAGTCTGAGCCAACAGGTGATGGGCTGAATAAGTATGTTGCAATTTGGCCCTTCCGCATGTAAAGAGTATGCTCTGCCACCGACCTGTTGATTCTCACCTTTGATTACAAATGGTTATAAAACCACAGATTACCCATTGATGTCCAGGTCAAACCACAGCCATGTTCTCTTTGATTCTTCTAAAATATGTAGAGAAGTCACAAGGAGCTAGTCATGGGATGGTGGTTTAAAATTCAGACTGCTTGGATACAGCTTCATATGATGAACACTGTGTTGACAAATTCAAAAGCAGAGGATACATAAACTGCTTCACAGTTACCAAATGTGCAGGTTGAAATCTCACATGCAGACATGTACTTAGCTGCCAGATGGAGGCAGATGGAGCCTTGATAATTTACAGCCATGTCCCTGCAGCTGGCAATCAGTCCTGAGATACTTAATGACTGGAGCGCACTGTGACATTGTTGACCCAATTGAATTTCCCTGCATTGCTGCATTGCAGGCATGCTCTTAGTTTTGCACCCTTGGGTGTGCTTTATCGATTCTCTGTAGCATCAGCTCTTCCAGTGAGGAAAGTGGTTCATGACATAAAACTGCCCTGGGATTTTATTGGAGCAGCATCAGGAATTGGGGGCTGGTTGACATGTCTGGTCACAGAAGCATAATTTACAGGAATGATTAAAGGAAACCTATCATAGCTTCTATCAACATGAGGATTCCTCTTCTGGGTTTTGGCATGATTTGAATTTACTCATTCAGTGCTATTGTCTGCCTTTTTGAGAATTCAGGGAAGGTGATAATGTTTTGTTAACACATTTGTCCTTAAACAACCTTGCAAGGTCTTTGCTATTCTTATTTTACAGAGAGAAAACTGAGACTGAAAGAGAATAGCTTGTTCCAGTGCACTGGCTCTGACCCACACATGAATAAGGACTGTGCATTTCAGTTACTGCTCATTTACTGCTCAGAAATTCACAACAAGATTTCTAGAAGATACAAGCCACTTTCCTCCCTTTAAGAAACTCCTCACACCTGACCTTTTCTAAACTGTTCTGCCCTTTCATTACCACTGCCTCCCTACCGCCTCTCAGTTACCTCATTTTCACTAGGGCCTGTTTCAGGTAGCCCTGAATCTGAGCCACCATCCTGGTCTCAATGACTGGACAGGCTGACAGATAAGATGGCAGAGATAAGTAGGTGAAACAAAACAGTTTGTTTCTTGGAGGAGGGGGGCCATGGCTCAGTAGCAGAGCATCTTCTTGGGAAGAAGAAGACCCCAGCATCTTAAGCAAAAAGGATCAAGTAGAAGGTGATGTGAAAGACCTCCAGCCCCTGAAACCCTGGAGTGGGTGGAGGGGGGCTCTGCCAGTCTGAGCAGATGATAGTGACCTTGTTGGCAGATGGTCTGATTCAGTATGACACAGTTTTATGTGTCTCTTCCTCTTTCCCTCTCATAAATGGAAGAGAGGTGAGCAATGCATTCTCACTGGAACAGGATGCCACCTTTGTGAGACTCCCAGACTCCAGTGAGACTCCCAGACTCCCATTCCACTGAAGCCAGAAAGAAGACTCCTTGAGATGAGTGGTTTTGGTACATGCCTTAAATAATTGCCTGGGGGGTGTGAGGGATGAGAGTTTTTAAAAGGGCTGTTGCTACAATTGGCTTCATAACACAAACATACAACAACCATTCTTCTACATGTTCATTTGCTTTAAAAGAATCTCTCTAGAGAGACTCAAAGGCCATTTAAGCTTAGTGTAAAATTGCTCTTTGCCTCTAATCTCAGCATCAGCATTAAGGATGCTCTCTGGATCAGATTCTTCTGTAACACAGTCCTTCTAGAGTCAATGGAGCAGCTGTATTTCACCTCAGTGGATTGATGTCAGTAGGACAATACTGGCATTACTGACAGTCAGCCAGCCTTTAAAAATTGGTGTTTATGATTCAGAGAATCTTTCCACTCAGTCAGACAAATTGGACCTCAGCAACATTTTTGCCTGTCTGCAGAAGACATCCAAATCCCTTTTCAGTGACCCCAAAGTAATGAACCATCTACAGAGACAATGACAGTGAATGCAAATCCCCAGGGGAAGTATTGTGCTTTCCCCGTAACAAGAACCCGGACAGTGGTGGGATTCAAATAATTTAACAACCGTTTCCGGAGGTGGGATTCAAATAATTTAACAACTGGTTGTTCACAAGCACCATTTTAACAACTGGTTCTGCCGAAGTGGTGTGAACCTGCTGAATCCCACCACTGATCCTGAGTCTAAAACAGCATTTGAGGAAATGGGACATCCCTACAGAGGAAAACATGTAGCCTGCATGCAACATATGTGCATTTAATAATAATAATAATGAGTGTTAATTCTGAGAGTTTTGCATAAATGGTCTCATTAATCTGTATTTGTATTCCTGTCTTGCTCTTACAGCAGATCAGGCACTGAGGCTACAATATAATGGATCAACCAAGGCCAACTAGTTAGCTTATAGCAACACTACGCCAGAGTTTTGTGAGGTTAACTTTTCAGTGTGTTGTATTGGGGAGTCAAAAGGATCCTCAGTCTTCCCTAACTCCTCTCTTTCAAGCCATTTTCCACACTTGTTTGTAGTCATTGTTCCCTGATCACTGCTTCAATACTATTTCTTTTATTTCAATGGCTTTGTCACTGCATGACATTAAGCAATCAGATACCATAACTGACTATGATACATTGTGACTGTAGCTGTAAGACCATGTAGCCAATCAGATTTGACCACTGGATTTTGGGAATGGTTTCCAGACCAGCATTTTGGACCATTCAGGTTTCCAATACCATTCTAGGAGTCAGATTCAGGTGGTTTGTGTGTGTATGTGTGTGTGTTGAGAAATCTTTCTGGTCCATTATTACCTATGGAGGACTCTTTCCAGTGGGCTGGAGTGGGTATTCTTCAAGCAAATGACACCAACATTGCAGAGAACATGATATGCTCCTGCCTGTATATAAAATACCCCACAAGTTTCAAGCACAGTGGGCACCTGAGCAACATGCTCCCAGTCATTATACTTGTCTCTATTGTTTCCTATAGAGGAAAAATTCCATGCTGTACCCAGGTCAGTGATGCCAATAGCCAAACATGCAAGAACAACCACTGGCCAAAAGCCTCCAGGTGCAAAAGAACTAACAGCAAACCAGAGTATCCCAGTACAATCCTATGCTGGCATAGCAAGCCCAATACCAAGTGTCAAACTAAAGAAGCCAAGTGGAACACAGTGCCTATAGTGGCATGCTCAAAAGAGCAAGTCATGACATTTGCCAAAACATAAGATTTTACAATATGACTGCATATTGTTCTGCTATGATGCATAGAGGACTGATAAATTCAAGCTGTCACACATATGTTGCACAGAGAAGCAGCATGAATTACAGAAGCAATGTGCACATTGGTCTTATTTTGTATTAAGGATATGTGCCAACTATTGAAGTGTTTGATCAAATATTTGCATGAAAAAGCTGCTTTAAAAATTCAGATCCCTAATGACCAATTTTCAGATCTGTTCACATGAATCTTCACCAAATCAACATCTTCCAGGCTCATCTTTGTGCATTTTCCAGCTGTGCAGGAGTTTGTTAAATGTATTGGTTTTCCGCACATTATAATCTGAAAATGTCAGATGTGCAAGCTCTGTGTTCTCATGGCCCACAGCTACAGTTTTAGCTCTATACTGATGTTGTGCAATCTGGCTGAAGTCTGCAAATTAAAATGGAACTGGCTGAACACTGTTGAATTCTTGAGCTGGAAAAATTGCTTATGGATGATTATGCACAAAGTCTTTGTTGTGTAGCGGAGCAAGTACTGTGTTCACTGCAGCAAGACTTCTTGTACAGACGTGTATTCTGGAGCCCCACTTTCACTTTCCACTCTTTGCAGCAAGTGAAACCACTTATAGCGCAATTTAAATCTTGCTTCACCACCAGAGTGGGACAGCTTTGCCCTGCATATCTCTTCTCTGCCCGTGGCCAGCCTTCCCACTTCCTCACAGCATTTTGCATACCTTCCCACTCACCTCCCCCCTTCATGCTGTTGGCTCCTTCCTGCTTCCCTAAGTGCACTGATCAAGAGATCAAGAGATCGATCTCTCATATGTATAGTGTGTGTGTGGGGGGGGGAGAACACCCCCCATCTCTGTCTAACATCTATGTTCAGTCTCTCCTCCACCAACACAACCTCAGCAGAGCAGAGCACAGCCTCAGTTGCCAGGTGCCCTGGAGCCTTCCCCCTCGCCCCCCTCTTCATGCTGCCGGCTCCTTCTTGCTTCTCTAAAGTGCACATATTGAGAGATTGATCTTTTGACATAAAGTGACAACAAAGAAGGCTTTTGCAAGGAACAGTACAAGCAGGTGTTTTTCGGTTCCACCTCACCTCCCCTGCTCTGCTTCTGCCCTCCCCAATGGCTGAGAGCACTTTTAAAATTTTATTTCAGGCAAGACTCTGTTTTAAAACAAGTCCCTTTCTTCTCTTCTCTTCTCTTGTGACAGTGACAGAGATACATAGAAAGAGAGAGAGAGAGAGAGAGAGAGAGAGAGAGAGAGAGAGAGAGAGAGAGAGTATGCATAGAGGGAAGGTAGTGGGGGAGAGAATATCAGCTCTGTGCCTTTAAGGTTGTTGATGGACAGAGTTAAGAGAACCAGAAGCAGAGGTCCAGCAGAGTTCAGCAGACAACCTGCACTGCTGGTTGTGGGCTGGCTTCCCCTGAGTAAACAGAGAGATGTGAGGAGAGCCACTATGAGTCCACTGTGCAGAGAACAGGCTCGAGGTAAGTGTTCCATGTGTAATGGGCCTAGATGTTGAAAATAAAATATATATATTAAAAATCCTTAATATTCACAATGTCCAACAGCCAAAATATTGTACTGGCTTTAAGTAGAAACCTTTCAATACTCATTCTGCAGTGTTTACTATCAAAACTAAGGGTTTCTGAGCTACCACATCTTTTCAAGGATGATTTGATTCCCCATTCCCAAACCTGGGACCCTGGAATAAAGTCTCCTTCTGATATCTTGACTGATACTAGGTTTGGATTCTTAGAGCTTTTACGCAAATGTAGTCCCCTTCGCATTGAACGTACATTCCCTTCAGGTTTGATTCTCAGTTACGCACGTATTTCTTCCTCTTCGGCAGTTACCCCACCTACAGATCAGAGAATCTTCACAGTTTCTGAAAGCTCTGAAAGTGTGACTTTTCCTGTTCCTTCACAGGAAAAGTGAAGGAGATTAGGACACATTTAGCTTTCTTTGGATTTTCTCACTCTCCTTTCTTTGGATTTTTTCACCCTCCTTCCCTTGCCCACATCACAGCAGTTCCTTCCACTGCTGGAGCCACCACTTCAGAAGGATCAGAAGGGCTTTGAAAAAATTACACAGAAGGTCTAACACTGGACTGATAGACCTGTGAAAAGGACAAGAAATTTTCATGTGAATTTTTTTGAGTCCTGCTGCAGCTTATAGCCTGCTCCCACACTTGGAGCTGTATGTTAAAACAAGAGGACACTTTGCAGGAGGGTAATCTGATGTAAACAAAGAACTGCGGGAAAACCCCACTGCAAAGCAAACAGCTGTGGGGTAAGTAGTGCATACATAAATAGCCTATGTTTCCCCAATAAGGCAGAGTAGCTGTGGGGAGCAGGGGCGTAACAAGGCAGCCCTGGGCAAACTGTAGCCCTGGGCAAAACCTGAGTTGGATGTCCCATACGCCGCCCATGGGCGGCCACTCCACCACGACCAATTTTTTTTTGCACCAGGACATCTGGTGCGTTGCCAGAGTTAACATTTTTGAGACATATCAGCACCAATATTTCAGCGTATCATCAGAAGACTGTCCTTATGCTACTCCCCAAGTTTGGTGAGGTTTGGTTCAAGGAGTCCAAAGTTATGGACTCCCAAAGGGGGATTCCATCCCCCCCATTGTTTCCAATAAAGACTAATAAGGAGATGGGACTGGTTTTGGGGTATAACACTGAACAACTGCCTGCTATGAGGCGCCATTGAACAGTCTCGATGAACCCTGGTTGAACTTTGTGCTAATCTCTATCCTCACAACCCCATGGTTTGGTTTGGGGATCCCAAGTTATGGACTTTCCCCAAAGAGTGCCCCATCCCCCATTGTTTCCAATGGGAGCTAATAGGAGATGGGGGCTACAGTTTTGAGGGCCCATAACTTTGCCCCCCCCTGAACCAAACTGCACCAAACCTGGGGGGTATCATTAAGGCAGTCTCCTGATGAGACCCTGAAAGTTTTGAGACTGTGCCTTCATAAATCTCCCCCCGCCCCCATCCTGCAACCCCCATGGTTTGGTTCAAGGAGTCCAAAGTTATGGACTCCCAAAGGGGGTGCCCCATCCCCCATTGTTTCCAATGGGAGCTAATAGGAGATGGGGGCTACAGTTTTGAGGGCCCATAACTTTGCCCCCCCTGAACCAAACTGCACCAAACCTGGGGTATCATTAAGGCAGTCTCCGATGAGCATCCTGAAAGCCTTTGAGACTGTGCCTTCATAAATCTCCCCCCCCCATCCCAAAAGCAACCCCCATGGACAGCAATACAGAAAACTCAATGCAGAACAAAAGATTCTTGGGTAGAACTGCTGGGATGTTCTCTAGGGGCGCATTTTGGATGTATCGGGCACTAGGATTTCAGGGTATCATCTGGAAACTGATCCTTATGGTATTCCTAAAGTTTGGTGCAGTTTGGTGTTAGGGGTCCAAAGTATATGGACCTGCATAAGGTGCCCCATCCCCCATTCTTTGCTAAGGAGATGGGGCAACACCTTTGAGGGTCCATAACTTTGGACCCCCTGAACCAAACTGCACCAAACTTGGGGGGTATCATTAGGGCAGTCACCTGATGATACGCTGAAATTTTGGTGTCGCTAGCCTAAAAACTGCGCCCCCTGCAGGCCAAACATGGAAAACCACTAAAATACCCAAAAACGAACCCAGCATTTTGATGCCCCCCACAAGGTGATGCCCTGGGCAGCTGCCCACCTTGCCCAATGGGCATTACGCCAGTGGTGGGAAGCATTGAAGTGGGGGAAATAGTGTGTAGGGGAGAGTTAATCATTCCCCTGTGATGTAGTTGTGATCCAAATTGAGGCTACCTGCAACCATTTACAACAAAGCCCACACAAACCCTGCACATCTTTTAACATGTTGATTGTTCAGATCTATGCCGAATCTAAGCAAGAGGTAATATCTGTACAGTAATCTGACTGTATATATTTTGTACTTCATAAACATGACACCAGTGAGTAGAGATAGAAATGTGCAGTCTTGAATAGCTGTGATTCTGGGAATGAACTGTTAAGTGTTCTAAAAAACAGGTGTGCAAGTTCCCGATTCCAAGTGAGGAATTGTTGTAACTTGAAATGGCTTCACAGAACTGCAATTTGCCCTATTGGAGCAAACATATAGATATCAGTTATGACCAGTATGTTTACAATGGGAGAAACAGCCATTCTGTGCAGCAGTTTCAGATCAGGAAAATGCATGACACAACAAAGTTGAAAGTTCCCTCCCCCAATGCTGCAGTTTTGATCCGAAACAGGGTCTTGTGAGACTATTTTATTATTATTATTATTATTATTATTATTATTATTATTATTATTTAAGTTTGGACTGGGAAAGCCAGTGTGGTGTAGTTTTTTGGGTATTAGATTAGTATCTGGGAAACCCAAGGTTCAAAGTTCCACTTTGCCATGAAGCTTTGTGGGTGATCTCTTAGCCTAACCTACTTCTCATGGTTGTTGTGAGGAAAAAATGGAGGAAAGGGAGAATGATGCACAATTCCCTGAGTTTGTTCATCATGGAACTTCCACTGCTGTCTCCAATTTGGTCCTGAAAAGCATTACACAGATTGGTATTCACGTGTCAGGATTGTAATGTAAAGAGGCTTGCATGAAGCAGGCATGTGTATTTAGGGCACCTATATTCTTGGGATCATTGGCCCAGACTCAGATCAATAGAGAAAAATGAGACGAAACAGACTCTTAAGACAAATCAGGTTTTTATGTTACAACAGAAAAAGACTGATCTGTGGACTACTGTAGAGCAGCAATGAAAATCATGGAATGGAAATAGCCTTTTCCTGGAACTACTGCCTACCTAAAAGGGAAATAAACCTTATAAAAGAAAATGAAATGTACATACAAGCCTGCTGTGAAAAGAAATGAAAAGAAATGAGGGAAGAGTGTGTGTGTCTGCAGCAGCAAAGAAGTGGTATCAGGAATTAAAACTGAAAGCACAGGGCAGGGTCGGTAGAGCAGAGATTCGGGGTCAGAGAGGCAAAAGGCCAACCTTGAGGCTGTGGTAACAGGGTGTTTCTACAACAGGCTATAGATTTGGAGCTGAAGAGTAACTTTTTATGCTCTTTTGCCTGGGATGAGGAGAGGAAAGAATATTGGCATTAGGTTGTGGGATAATAAACATGCCATCTTTTGAGGATGAGCAAGCTGGAAAAGGAATCCTGTATTTGTAGTAGGGCTGTTAAACTATAGGTGGACCTGAAGTTCTCCCAGAATTACAACTTCTCTCTAGACTATAGCGTCAGTGATCAGTTCCCCTATATCAGGGGTGTCAAACATGCAGCCCTGGGACCACATTTAGCCCCTTGAGGGGACTTACCAAGCCTTCGAGCCAGCTGAGGCAAACCCCTTCCACCTCATTCCTGACCTGGTCTGATGAGCCCAGTGAGGGAGGGGGACTGCCTCAGCTGGTTCACGGGGCTGATAAGCTCTCTAAAGGCAGCCGCCCCGCACTACTACATGCTTGCCAGTCCACCCCTCCCCCCAGTGCTGCTCTGGAACCAGTCAAGGCAGCCATCTCCCCTGCCTGCACCCCAGGCCTGGCCCGACCAAGTTACATTTATATCATATCCAGCCCTTGTAACAAATGAGTTTGATACCCCTGCCCTAGATGAAATAGCAGCTTCAGAAGGCATACTCTATGGGCAAAATTCTCCACCATGGCACCCACCAGTTCTTCCGGTACCCACCAAATTGTTCAGAAAGTGGGTTGGGCCATTGAAAGCCAGTGATTGGTATTGGCTGCCCTTGTGCAAATGATAGGATTTTCCATGGCAGTGATAGCAGCAACAGCCATTGGAGGGTTAGGAGGACCCATAAGCAAGCCACAATTGTGCTTCTGTTCCTCCTTCAGGATTTCCTTCTTTTTATTCCCCCGTCTGTTTCTCCATTCCCCCTATGGGGTTTCTGCTTCTATCCTTTTGATCCCCCTTTTATGCTTCATTTGCAAAGCAAGGAGGGAAGTAGTGTGTTTGGCTCTGCCTCCTGAGGCAGCCATTTCGGGTTTGGCTCCATCTGCTGCAGAGACTATTTTGAGATGGTGCTTACCAAACCCTCTGAAAATCCCCAAGGTCCTGCAGGCTCAGAATGGTTGCAGGTCCCTGCTCCATGGCTCCCCATCTCTGCTGAGCTCCTTTCTCTCCCCAGACTCTGCCCTCCCCAGATTCTACCCCCAAATGTCCAGGGATTTCCCCAGCTAGAATTGACAACCCAAGTTTGGAGATGTGTTGACATATTTTTTTGTGTTTTGGAAACAGCTTAATACAAGATTTAGGATCCTATTTTTTATAAGACTGTAATCAAAGTTTTTACTACCAGAGTGTGGTGGTAGAAAATGCCATCAAGTCTTAGTCAACTTATGGATTTTCAAGGCAGAGGGTGAAAAGAGGTGATTTACCATTGCAACTCTGCTCTTTCTTGGTAATCTTCCATCCAAGTAACTCATCTGGGCTGACCATGCTGAGATTCTGAGATCTGATAAAACTGGGCTAGCCTGGGCTATCTAGGTCATGGCCTCTCAGTATATGGAAGGAAGTAATATAGTGTCAAAACGTCTTTTAAAACATAAAAACACTGATGTGTCCTATTTTGGGTGAATGTGGTTGGCGTTGAGGTTTTGGATGGGCACTTCCTATCCTCTTGGTCTATTCTTTGCTTTTGTCTCAACAGGTGTTCTTTGTTACTATTTTTATTCTTCCTGAAGATGCTGCCTTATATTTTGTGGTCTGGGGCAAGGCTTTTTCTTGGTCTCAGTCTATGAGAATGTCTCCGACTTGATAAACAGCTGAAGGATGTGGCTGAGGGTGAATTTTCCACTGTGGCTGGTTTACACTAATGCTGCATTTTTTGATAGTGCTCCACCCGCTGCTCTCCTCTGCACCTTCATCCTGACACTCACTGTCCCTTTGCGGGCCTGCAGAACAACATAGTGCATGATACCAGTGCTTCAAAGCAGATCATGGAGCAGCTAGATTCAATCGAAAGGAAACAGGCTGCCTTTCCAGCGCCCAGAACAAGAGATGAAGCCACTAAAGGAGGGAAATTGAAACCCACTGATGCAGCAGATAAGGGCGCAGAATGTTTGAGGAAGGAGACACACATGGGGAGTTGGATTTCAAGTGGAAATAGGCAACCTACTTTATTTATTTTGACTCTGCTATTCAGATGGGGTTTGCAGCACTATAGGGAATCATAGTATGCCAGGTTTGGAGACATTTTTCAATATCTATCTCAGTATCTGTTGTGCTCATTTGGTGGCATTCCCAGGAATCTTTCCTCTAAACTTGATCCAAATGCTCCATCCACTGCACAGGGATTGGGGTACTGGCAGAACTAAGCTCTGCTTCCAAAATGGCACAGGGACTGGGTAGCTCACTGCTGTACATGATCTCTCCCTGGCCTGGAATAGGCGTTGCTGGAATGGTTGGGGAAATCCAGAGACCTGAGCCACAGACATGGGGAAAGTGAATGGGGATGAAATACATTGTCTCTCCCATTCTGTATCATGAAGCAGCCACATAAAAGAGCTGAACAAAGTCTTTTAATGTTGTATTTAAACAAAATTTTCAGCCAGGGCAACGTTTGGTCTACGTTTGACCTCTAGATGGCAATGAGGCCTGCAGGACATTCTTGATGGGACATTGCAAAAGATGCTGTGCAACAGCAGGGGACAGAAAGAGGAAATGGCATTTCCACCAAATTCCAAAGATAGCCAATTTCAGAATTCATTTCCCCCTTTTACTTTATATAGCATCCAATTGTTTTAGGCACAGTAATAATTATGAGAATCAGACGCGTATGGGGGGAAAATGGCACCCAGAGACAGCTGTTCTTCATGCGTCCCCCCGCTATGCCCCACAGGCCTCGCCCCCATGCTTATAAAAGCAAAGGAGCAGAGGGGAGGATAGAAGGGACTGGGAGCCGGGAGCCAGGAGGGGGGGGGGTTGAGGCTTTCTTAGCCCCACCCACATCGATGATGACATGGGTGGGGCCGAGAGTGCCTGAAGACAATGAGGCAGCAGGACTTCCTGCTGGCTTGCCATCTTCCTGGTCACGTGGGGGGGCTGATTTTGCCCCCCACATAACCAGATTAGTGGCACCCGGGGACAGAGGGTACCCCCCATCCCTAGGCAGATACACCACTAAGAATAATATCTCTTACAGTGACCAATGTCAGCACCTTAATGGGATATTGATATTCCATATTCAAAAAGTAGGATATTTCTGACTTTGCAATGATTAGGAATAAAAAAGGAAATCTATATCATGCCCTAACTATGAACTTCCCAAGAGCATTTAGCTGTGTTGGAGCGAGAGAAATGATCAGATGGACCTTTAGTCTGATATGAAAGGTGCTTTTTTTCAGTATTTGAGGACCAGCTGCACTGAATCAGCCCAACAGAGTCATGTAGAAAATTCTATGTGTGATGCTCTCACACTGTCTATGCAGATTATTAAGCTCCAGCCTAGAGAGGGATTGTTACATGCCTCTGAAAAAATTATGCCCTAGAATGCTTTGTTTGATTCTCTATGGCATTTTTGTACATCTGTCAGAGCTGCTTCTTCCGAACTGCAAAGATCCTTCCTGGGCATCATTTCAAGACACTTAACTAGTGGAGCATGTTTCTACCTTGAGGGGGGAAAAGGTGACATTCAGTACAAATAAGTTACAGTTGAGAGGTGCTTTGCGTGTATTATTGTTTTGGACAAGAGTCCGCAGTCTTGCTGTGGGATATAATGTGCGGCTCTATTCTGGCTTATATATACAAACTGACTCAACATCTGCTCCCTGTCCACATAAAACGCTGTCTCTTCACTTGGAATAAGACTCCATGCCATGGGCATTTACACTTCCCTCCTTAGACAAGGACTAAGGACTGGAAGTTTGTTTCAGAGATACTAGATATGGGGAGGAGGGAGGAAATTGCCTTCTAAAAAGCACATTATTCATCTTGAAGAATCCTGTTTTCCAAGCAAATACCCAACACATGGTGCAAAGGCCTTCCATGCTGTCCTCTTGCCATAACAATTAAATGGTTGTTCTTTTCAGGAGGGTATTTAGGAGTTTATGAGGCAAGGTACTAGCTGGAGGGCAGGTTGTTGCTGATGGCTGTTCTCCCCAGTTGTCTGTTTTTAATTGTAATTGTTTGCTAGTTGTGGATAATGTTTTTGTAAACCGCCTTGAGCTGCCATGGTTGTTGGGAAAGGTGGCATGAAAATGTTTTAGCAAGAGACATTTTACACATGAAGGAGGACAAATAGGTTCCACAACTGAGTCAGCCAATCCTGTCTTCTTGAGGAGAGTACACATATTATATGAATATCAACACATTTACATTAAAGAGACTCTTAAAATATCTTACGTTCGTTCACTGAAAATGTTTTGTTTGAGAAGGCCTTTGAAAATGCTTCCTGGAAACCTAGAAGAAATAGAGCAGGCCTGAGTCCTTAAGGATCTTGGCCAGGTTTTCAGGTTTGACATTTTCCCTTCTCTGGCTCCAGCCAGCCGCTCACACTGATTAATAACCACTCTGACCTTTACAATAGTGTTCCCAAACTTTTTGAACTGTCTTCCCCTTTCTAGGTTTATTCTACCTTCTCCACATACTCTAGACTGAGTCTTAAGCATGTATTCCATTACAGAGTATGCAAGGATACTTGCGTGCAGTTGCATGTGTACAGTCCACTGCCTGCAAGGAGCTGTGGACTACTCATCCTAGTACTGCTAGGTAGGTAGATTACAGAAGAATTCCTGGCAGTGTGTTAGGTTGCCAGTTCTGGCTTGGGAAATTCCTGGAAATCTGCAAGTGGTGCATGGGGCAACAGAGAACAGAGAGGGGAAGGATCTCAGTGGGTATGTGATGCCACAAAGTCTATCCCCTGAACTACCATTTCCTCCAAAGGAACTGTTTTCTGTAGTCTGGAAGTGACTTATATCTCCAGGAGAGCTCCAGGCTCCATATGAAAGTTGACAGCCCTAGTACAGCAGCATCTAGACCACAATGCACCATATGTTAAGTTAAATTTAATTTATATACCGCCCTCCCCTGAAGCAGCTGTCTTTGAGTTGCTGTTTCATTCATTCTTAAACTGTTAAATTAGAATCTGGAAGACTCTGGTTTGATTTTCTATGCAACCATGGAAGCTTGCTTAGTGACCTTGGACTGGTCACATGCTTTCAGCCTAACCTACCTCCAAGATTGTTGTGAGAATAAACTTGAGAAGGGAAAAAATGTTGTAAGCCACTCTGGGTCCCCACTGTGGACAAAAATCGGGCATGAATAAAGTAAAATTTAAAAAATAAAACACATTTACAATAACTATATTCCATTAACTACCAAGGACTTCAAAATAAGGCTGGCTGTTAATTGTTCTTAAGAAAAGCAAAGAAAGCATGCAAATAAATGTCTTTAGCCAGGAACGAAGCGAGGCTCACATGGTACAGATCTGGTGGTTGTATTTGCCAAAAAAGAATGTGTGGCAAGCATTTAAAAACACACTGGACACTTATGCAGCATGTTCTTAATGATAAGGGAAACAGCCAAGCACAGCCACTGGTGGGACCTCCTACTTCAGCATTTATGGACAAGGAAGGACTCTGGCTTAACAGTAGCATTTGAAGACAAATCATGAAGAGAACATACATTCTTGGATATGGGATTAGATTGTATTTCGATAGGGCCTGTTTTCTTCTGTGTTCTTTACAGCGTTTTGTTCTTTGGGCACCTTTGTACAGTCACATACAGGGAAACAGATGAAGAAAGTAGCAGCTGTTTCTGAGCTTGCAAAATCTCTTTTGGATACCTTGAGGATGACATCAGCATCCAAAATGCCATCTGGAGCAGTGAGGATCCTCTGCTAGAGTATTCACCTCATTAGTTCTTAACTGATGGTGGGCTAAAGTTTCTGCCTACCTCAAGCTTCTGTTGTTCCCTGGAGTTCCACATGCTTCATCTGTCCCAAGGATGGTCCTTCTCCATGCTTTAATTGCTTAAGAAAGTTGGGTAAATGGGTCCCTACAGGCACATCCAGGGAACATCTCTCAGGGACTATTACCTATCCAGCAAGAGGTTCTCACTCTTTATACCAAATTATGGATATTCCTCCATCCTTCCATACAACAGTTTTACTCTAATTTTAAGTTATGTTCATTGGAGAAAACATTACAAAGTGCCAAGGTCTAACTTGTTTCAGTGAGTTGTACAAATAACCAGCAGAAGGTTCAAATAGATGCTTGTTCTTTGGTTTCATCAACTACATTCATAATGGCTGTTTGACAGTCACAGGGTGGTACGGAGATTCAGTGCCTTCAGGCCTTAAGCCTAACATTGAAATAAACACTCCCAGGCAAACAGAGCATTCTTTCCACTAACAGGAATGGGATTGGAATCTGTATGGTGAATATTGAGTTTCAGGCAGATAGAGAATTTATTTTTCTTCTCTACCTTCTATCTCAGAAGCTCATAGGCCCTCAAGTCCCAGTGAATAAATTTTCGTAATATCACTGTGAGATGGGTGAGATGTTGATTATCTCTCCCATACAAACCTCTCTCCAAAACAGCGTAATAACCCCATTTTATCTCTGGAGGGGGCTAGGAATTGACAGTTCATTGTGGAGGTGGTTCGATTCTGGGATCAGTTTCTTTTCTCTTACAATGGCTGAATCTTCACAGAGGATCTTGCAAAAAGAAGTCCATTTCTGAGCATAATCGTATAGTGGTATTACTCTGCATTGGGACCCCAGAAACCTCAGTTTGTATCTGAGCCATGGCACTCCATCCCCCTCCCCCAAAAAGTCAATTTTTGATCTCAGGCTTTCTATTCTCAGCTCTTTCTTAAGAACAGGGCAGATGGAGTTGCAACCTTAGAACAGATTCATCCCCTAACACTCAGAAGGCCACATATCATCATAATCACTGCTATTAGATGATTCAATCCCGGCCTTGTAGTTCACCAAAGTTTGGGAAACGGTTGTCAGACCTGAAGGAAAGAAATGAGAAGGGAACTTGGGTCAGCTGCTGAGGAGCAGAAAGACTCATCTCACAATGATGCTGCTTAAAGTTGTGCTGAAAGATTTTAGTAGTACAAATCTTCAGCTGGATATTCTCTCAGCAAATGTCATTAACTAATGAGGTAGAAAATTGTGTTGATGCTTGGGAAAACTGTAACAGCATTTTTTTTCTCTGTAGAAGAGTCTGCTTCACCTGGCCACCACAGGAGCTGTACATCCTTGTGACAGGATTGAAGAGAAGAGAAGAAGAAGAAGAGTTTTGGATATATATCCCCCTTTTCTCTCCTATAGGAGACTCAAAGGGGCTTACAATCTCCTTGCCCTTCCCCCCTCACAACAAACACCCTGTGAGGTAGGTGGGGCTGAGAGAGCTCTGGAAAGCTGTGACTAGCCCAAGGTCATCCAGCTGGCGTGTGTGGGAGTGCATAGGCTAATCTGAATTCCCCAGATAAGCCTCCACAACTCAAGCGGCACAGCTGGGAATCAAACCCGGTTCCTCCAGATCAGAGTGCACCTGCTCTTAGCCACTATGCCACTGGTGCTCCTTTGCTGGGATGTTCAAATGAGTATGTGAAGTACTCATTGCTGGGATGTTCAAATGAGTATGTGAAGTACTCATGTTTTTCAAAATTCCTGTGTGGCAAGCAGGTGTGATCAACTGGCAGCATGTGGACCAATTCAGCCCCAAACTGAATTTTAGTCCAGGCAAACTCAAAAAGTTTGCCAAAATTTCTTATATAAAGCTTGTATAAAGCTTAAGTAATGGCATGCCTTAGTATATGTGCCCTGTCTCTATGAGGCTCCATTTTGTTGCGATATTCCTGAAAGACCAACTTTCCTTCTGTGAGCCTGTGTGCCAATTGCATATTAATATATTGATTGTGCCTTAATGAGAGTGTCTGTCTTGTCACAACCCACTCCTGGGCATTCTCAATAATGTCGATATCCTAATGGAATGAGCTACCTAGGAATACTCACTGGAAGCCTTACAATATGTGGTCAAAGCTGTAGTGTTTCAACAGGATTTTTTGGTGATGGGACTAAGTGTATATTTATTTTACATATATATGTGAGATGTGCTTTTTTGTATTTAGATTGTTTTGTTTTATTTTAATTGGCTATGTTTAATGAGATGTAAACTGCCTTAGGCTCAGAGGTTAAAAGGCAGGATACAAATGCTTTAAAATAAAAACATTAAAATTGCCTCTGACATTTTGAAAAGATGCCCACAATCTTATACTCTGTGATAATCTTAGATAGAAAAATAATAGTATCCTGGAAGCTAAAAGTGTTTCCATTCATAACATTTCTGATCTTTACCTCCAAAGGAAGGCTTATTTCTTGGAAGCCTGTCTTGTTCTGCTAGTTTGTGGATGTTCTCGTACCATTCTTCATCTCCAGAGGAAGTACTGGAGCTTCCCTCAGCAGTAGGTTCTGTTGGAGAAAGCCATGGGCACATTCAGCCTTTCTGCAGTCATGCAGTTGCAGGTACCTCTTCACGTCCCTCACTTTCTGAAAGCACTTGATTTGGAGCTTCTGCCTTCAGTCAGGTGAGCTCATAATAATATTCCCAGGGCTAACATCCATTTTACATGATTGTGAGAAATACTCTAGCACTGAACTGATGAGAACATGAAGAATGAAAGGGAAGCGAGCATTTCTAAACACTGGAGGACACACGGTGGATATGTTCAAAGAAGGCCTGATTGCCTGAGGTTGGTTGGCACATGTCTATTGTGTGATTATGGGCACACATCTTTTTTCATACTGTGCAAGTAAGTGTACATATGACAAACATGACTGCCAGATGAAATGAGCATCAGCCCTCCAAGGTTAACTGAAAACTTTAAAAACCTAAGCCTTACAAATGAACAGCCTTTCTCTACAAACAAATGTAATCACTAGAGGTTTTGCATGAAAAGACTTCACTCTTGATTTGAGGGAGACACTATGGTTTGAAGAAGACACAAGCATGAAGGAGGCAAGCTTGGAAGCCTGATCTGACCCAAAATCAGCCTGACTACACATGCAACCCACAATGTTATTAAGCTGCCATTAGTGCTGCATGAAGTATGAAGCAGGCTTCTTCACAGAGGAAGAGCTGGAATGGTGGGACACTGAGAGAACAAAAAAAGTGTGGAAAGGTTATCATGTTCTAGTGCATAACTAACATGCTCTCACCTTCCTCCTGCATAGCTGGCATGGGGATGTTGCATGGAGGAATGTCTGGATCGGCTGCTCGGTGCCGAAGAGAATCTGAAAAAGAAGCCAAAAAGCCACTTAGTTAAACTTCTCCGAAGTACACCTTTGCAAGGACATTATGAGTCAGAAGTCTGGTTGTCATATCTATCTCTGTGTTTGTTTTAAAACTTTGGGCAGGATGTTCATCATCATCTCCCCACTCCAGAGTTCCTAGCAGCCTTGTGAGGAAATGTCATTTTAAAAGCTATCTAACTCTGTTGGACTTCTAAAGGCCCACATTTCCTCCAGCTCTAGACTTTCCTCCTCTTTGAAGATTTTACATGCAGCTTCTTAATCTTTGAATGTACTCACATACAGCACCCATTCAATTACCCTTGACAGTGTAAATTATCATAATGCAGGTAATAGATGGACTGCCTTGAAGCCTTATTTGAGCCTCACAAAATATGACATTTCATCTCCCTTTTCCTTAAATTAGGGAGCCCTTCCTTCCTAAAAGACCAAATAGAAGTAGCTTCCATTGTGCAGAATGAAAAAAGCTGCCATCTCACATAACTGAAGCACCTATAAAGGGAGAAGGACATGTGATAAACATGCCAGGGCTCTGACAGAAGTCTTTTACATCACCTACTGCCTGGTCCTTTTAACTGGAGATGCTGGGGCTTGAACCTGGCACCTTCTGCATGCAAAGCAGAGGCTCTTCCACTGAGCCAAATGTTACTGGAAAGGGGGCTTTAATTCTTTTTCTGCTCCCAATCTTCCTGAATTATTTGTTAGGACTCTAAGGGGCTAGCAGCATCTTCAGAGAAGCAAAGAAGTTGGCACAGGGAAAGGGTTCAGCAGCTTATGCATATCATACTACTGCTCTGAAAAAATTCAAGTATCTGCCTTAAAGTAAACTGCAGGGAGGAGGGCAATGCCTTCGCAGCAGAGGACATGCTAGCATGCAGAAGCCCCCAGATTTAGTCTCTGGAAACAGCAGAGGAAGGGTTTCAGCAGCAGAACTGACAAAACAAAAACATTTTCTCTGTCTGTGACCCTTTAGAGCTACTGCCAGTCAGAAAAAAACTTGAGCTGGGTGGACCAATAGTCTAACCAGGTATAAGAGAGACCCAATGATAGACCTCTGTGCAGCAAATAGTTAGGCCCAGAGAACCCAGGAACTTGCTGAAGACAGCAACAGGTCTGGCATGCTCACTGTAGAATGTAGAGAGTGCCACTGGTGGTTTGTCCTTGAAATCATAGTGTTCATAATCAGAGCTGGACTCTTCAGTATGAGATGTGTTCACTGCTTTTGCTGAGAGGGAGAACACAGAGGTAACAGTTACCAAACAGATCATGGGGAAGCAACATATAGTTCTGTAAAGAGACCACCTGCCCTTATGGTGATGAACTGTGGACAATGATTCCCATCAGATATATTAACGAGAGAGAGAGACAGAGAGACAGAGAGAGAGAGAGCAACAATGATAATCTCTACAACTCCTCTTAGCTAACAGGTTTTGGTTCTCACCTTACTTTAGGGGCAATACTTGGCACAGGCATGTAAAGTGGACCTGCATCACCTTACTTTAATGAATGGTATTATTGGCATTGTCTTTTCAATGCTGATAATGTCCTCATAGCTTCATTCCAGACCGTTTTCCACTGGCACATACACTCTCCCCACAAAAAAGCTGGGGAAAGAATCATAATTCACCCATAACTTGTGATGTGAATGTTGGGGAAATGTCTCCATTAAAGACATACAACTGTGGTAGAACTAATGAGCAACAACATAAGAACATAAGAACATAAGAACAAGCCAGCTGGATCAGACCAAAGTCCATCTAGTCCAGCTCTCTGCTACTCGCAGTGGCCCACCAGGTGCCTTTGGGAGCTCACATGTAGGATGTGAACGCAATGGCCTTCTGAGGCTGTTGCTCCCGATCACCTGGTATGTTAAGGCATTTGCAATCTCAGATCAAGGAGGATCAAGATTGGTAGCCATAAATCGACTTCTCCTCCATAAATCTGTCCAAGCCCCTTTTGAAGCTATCCAGGTTAGTGGCCATCACCACCTCCTGTGGCAGCATATTCCAAACACCAATCACACGTTGCGTGAAGAAGTGTTTCCTTTTATTAGTTCTAATTCTTCCCCCCAGCATTTTCAATGAATGCCCCCTGGTTCTAGTATTGTGAGAAAGAGAGAAAAATTTCTCTCTGTCAATATTTTCTACCCCATGCATAATTTTGTAGACTTCCCTAATCCATATCCCCCCCCTCAGCGCCTCCTCTCCAAACTAAAGAGTCCCAAACAGCTGCAGCCTCTCCCTCATAGGAAGGTGCTCCAGTCCCTCCAATCATCCCTTGCTTGCCCTTCTGCACTTTTTCTATCTCTCCCTCAATATCCTTTTGAGATGCGGGCAAACCAGAACTGGACACAATACGCCAAGAATCTTGCGCGGGTCGCATCTTCATCTGCTTTGTATATAAAGGGCAATGGGACAATCTTTGGCAGTTTTATTATCAGATTCCTTTTCTAATGATCCCAGCATAGAGTTTGCCTTCTTTACAGCTGCCATGCATTGAGTTGACATTCCCATGGAACTATCAACTAAGACGCCTAAATCCCTTTCCTGGTCTGTGACTGATAGCACTGACCCCTGTAGCGTGTATGTGAAGTTTGGGATTTTTTTTTTGCCCCTATGTGCACTTCACTTTACATTTTGCTACATTGAACTGCAGGTTTGCCATTTCTGAGCCCACTCACCTAATTTATCAAGGTCCGCTTGGAGCTCTTCGCAATCCTTTGTGGTTCTCACCACCCTACATAATTTGGGTGCATCATCTGCAAACTTGGCCACCACGCTACCCACCCCTACTTCCAGGTCATTTATGATAGGGGTGGGGTGTTTTTTTTTTGCTATAAACTGGTCATTAAAAAAGATGCCCTGGATCTCTTTTGGCTTAATGCATGGAAAGAGACAGCTGTCAAGAAGGAAGGAGAGAAGAAAAAATGGAAAGATGGAATGAGGGAGACGTGCCAGCTTTGAGTACCTTCTCCTTTGGGAGAGCTTGTCAGCATTTCCCGATAGTCATTATTCACTCCAGTGGGCATCCCTGAGATCTGCATGCTATGATTCATTAGGACTGGAGCAGTTAATGAAGCTGAGGAAATGCCACGATCTGTAAATAGAAACAGATGAAGGAAAAAGGGTAAGGATTTGTACATGGTCAGGATTTTGACTCTATCACTCCATATTGCAAGAATTTTCATTCAGGCCTCTTGTCTATTTCTTGCATCTCTTCATCTCCAGTCTCTAGCTCAGAAAATTCAGGGATGGTAATGATCTTTGCCTACAACTGTGAAATTCAGCTGCCTTAGCAAATTAGAGTTTATTTCCTTCCCAATAACAGGGATCCTGAACCAGGACAGTTGTTATGGCATCTACATAAAATTAAACATTTTATAAAATAGGAAGCCTTCAACTGTGAGTCAGAAGGGGGGAGCAGAAGGGACTGTGAAAACATGAGAATTTAAGGTTCATCCACTTCACAAATTGCAATTGAATAGATTCCCATGTAACAATATATCTAAAAACTGTTTGAGAACTTTCAAAATCTGCTTGATGGCTATGTAATCGCGTGAAAATGGTCTGATGTACCTGAGACTTTACAGCTAACTTGATTTCTGCCAGAAGGGTAACTGTTATGCATTTCAAAACCATGGCTTAGTCCTACTTTGAAATTTTTCTCAATTATAATATGCTGCACTTATCCCAGCAAATTTCCCATAAAATGTCCCTTCTGCTCTCCGATGTTAGTGATGCCCAGCCTACCAAGGGTATTAGGTTTTCTTCTCAGCAAACCCATAAGAGTCAACGTGGCCACAAAAAGGAGAAGGCCCAAGATGATGCAGAGGATCAGCAACATCTGGTATGATGGTCCCTTGTTGTCCCAGTTCTCACATACAGCCAAACCTACAAATGGAAAGATAGTCAAAAATGGGAGAGAAGGGGAGGAGGGAAAGAGGCTCCTAAGGCAGTGCTTGAATTTGTGCATTTCCCTGTTTTTCTTATTCTTAAAATGGTGTATAGAAAATGAGTCTTTCTTTAAACGTAGCATAGCATGACATGCCTTACAACAGCGGACAGCCACACCATTGCCAAACCTTCAGGCTCTGCCCATCAGTTCAGTTATCAAAAACACACAGGGCAGGTGGAGTCATGCCAGAATAGCAGCAGGACATCCTGCAAAACAGACAATCATCCAATGGAGCCAAGATCTGCAGAAATCCATGAGCTCAAACAAGAGCTAAAATGCTGAGATAAAGCCAGAAAGCATACACTGAATGTGAATGATCTCTTCTACTTGGATGATACTGAGTCTTGTCTAAGTCCTGCAATTTGCCCCTACTCCTCTGCAAGAAATGCAGAGATTTTCTTTACCTCACCAGGTAACAAGGTCTGGCTGATTTGACCTATTCAGGCAGCCCTTCCTTTAGTCACATACCTCATAATGCCTTCCTAGGATCAAATCAATACAGAAAAATCTGCAAATGTAAACTGGCAGGAAAATTCCAGTTTGCAGATAGATGTGGGATGGAAAGCAAACACATTTTAGATGTTGATATGCTGGTGAGTGCAAGACCCTGAGGCTAGATATGTGGTGGTGTTTTTTTTTTCAGAGCTGAAGGTGGGATCACTGCTTGTAGTCAGAATTCTTGTCCCACTACTGGGTCACTAAGAGCCAGCAAAACATGTTTAACTAGAGAAGCAACAGTAGGAGAAATGTGTAAGTGGAATACCTTAGCCAGTGATGTCCCTTAAATAATTATTTTAACTCTCTGAAAAATTACTATCTCTCTCCAGCTTCACTGTCAGGGCTGCTTTAGATCTACCACCAGCTGATTTTTTCCCTTTACTAAGACTAGAGTCTTTTCTGCATGAGTTATTTCCAATGAATCTTGCTGCCAAATGTTATTTTTTTTCCTTTGAATTCTGCATGCCCCCCCCCCCCCAATTTGGTTCTGGAAATATTTTCTCTTCACTTTTCCTCCATTGTTTTCCTTTACCATGATTTTTTCCTATTCATTTCTGAGCTAGCTTCCCTTGAGTGTATGGTCATGTTGAAACAGTCTTTATTTCTCTGTCACCAACACTTGCCCAGTATCCAAGCACCCATGTAGTTGCCCAACCTCCTGTCAGACACTTTCTCCCCTCTCCTCCATTTTTGAAAAGATTTAGATTTTTTTTGTCATATTGAACCAGTGATGTAACGTTGAGATAGAGTCACAAAGAAGGGGTAACTGGATCAGCTTTATCAATTTTACCAAGGCCCTGGAATGTTAATGTTCAGGCATAGATATGAAAAAGGAGGGGCAATTGTATCAGCTTTGTCAATTTCACCTCTAGCTTGCAATGTAAACATTCAGGCACAGGTACACAGAAGAGGGGTGACTGGATTGGCTTTGTCAATTTCATATTAAACTAGCTACCTAATGTTAAGGTGAAGATACATGGTGTTAGCATTTAGGAACTGAGGAACTGACAAGGAACTGTTGCAGTAATGATTGTGTGTTACTCCAGCTCAAATTTGGCTGGAAAATGTGCTGGAGGAGGGCACTATGTGTTTCTGTTCTTTCAGGTAATGGCACCTGCTCCAGTGGGGGAGGGGGGTTGGTCTCCATTTTGTGTGGGTGGTAGAAATGGAGGCTGAGACATTTTTAAAATTTCCAGTTCAATGTAACTGTGCTGTAATGTTAGAATATCTGTGCAAGAAAAAATGGGGGAGGGTTGTTCTGTATCACAGATGGCACCTCACAACATTAAGAATAATATATTTTCAGCAGTAGCATGTGGAATAAATGCAACTGAAGAGACAGGGGGAAATGATGAGGGAATGGAGGTATGCAGAATGATTTCACAGAAAGACGTCTGTGAATTACCACGAGGCGCGGTTGCTGCTTGGGGTGGGAAGAAGCGAAACCAGCTGATGCCGGGGAAGGGGAGCCACGCTTGGAAAAGGCTAGCATCACCGGAAAAAAAGGAGGGGTGAACCGAGACTTCAAAGGGGCTCACCCTCCTTTGAGCCGGCCATGTGCTCACTGGCTGACGATTTGCCCACCCACCTCTCCCTAATTTTCTATGTTAATGCATGCTCATTTTGTCATAGCCTAGATACTTGGCGGTTTGGAGCATGGGTATTTCTCTGGAAGGGCAAGGGGAAGGGAGCTAGGGAACTACGCCTTCCCCTTGGGAACGGCAACAGTGGCAAAAGGCGACCGCCCCTGCCAAACCAGGCCGAAGGGGAACATCTCTTGCCAGGAGCATCCACCCGGCAGAGCCCCGCAGTAGAACAAAGCTCGGGATGGGGCGCCTGCCCTGCGGAGCTTTAGCACGTTACCCACATTACCAGTTCCAGACCCATGCTTAGCTTCATGCTTCTGCTCAATAAAATGGCTATGGCCAATTTATTACCCCAGCAATGGAGCAGTGTGTATTATTGGTAAAGGGCTTCGCACAAAAGAGATCCACCCTCGGACAGCAAAACAGTTCCAAGGTTTGACCACTGGGAAAATCTGTGGTAAGCTGTGCATGCGGAAAACGTATGTGAGTAAAACTTTGAGATCTGCATATGAGGACATGTTACTCATTTTATTGTTTAGTTTGTCCTATTAGCTCTTTCACCAGCATGACTTAAATTGAATATGTTCATTCCCACAATGTTTACATTTCCCCCTTCTTGTTTGACTCCCCCATGAGCTTGGCCTGTGGTATAGTGTTGATTCAAAGACCTTTAGTTGCTTCAGTTGTTCTGCAGATTGGGAACAGGCCTGAAACAGCCATATGTCCACTCATTTCACTGGTACAAATGGCAAGCATGGAGCCATGTGTAGTGGACAGAACACTCCATATGGGATTTTTTTGTATTGGAATTTTCAACTTATAGCCATTTTATATTGGGGATGCATTATAAATAAAAGAAATTGCCTTGAAGAGACTTGCACTCACGTGTAGTAGGCAGAGGGCTGGTTGGTGTTCCTGGGTTCAGGTATGTAGAGGTCCGTAAACCCCGGGAGCCTAAAAGCCAGAAGGAGATTGTGTGAGAATAAATAACTAGTGACAGAGGACAGTAGAGATACAGTTAGCCATGCTCATTATGTTTGCAGCAGTGATTCTTGCTAGGAGCTGTCATGCACATCTGAAAGACCAAAACTGACCAGAGGAAAGCAAGGTACTCCCCTTCCCACAAGCCTTCATACTATCACCCACCCACGCCACCCCGCTTCTTTCTTTTCTCTTCCCATCTAGTCCAGGCTGGAAGTGGCCTCTGTATTATGCAGCTTCATCAAATCTTTTTTGAAAAGGTTAAGAGATCTGGGGATCGTGATGAATCTTGCTTGATTTTTCTATTTGTGCATCTGCTGTAGCAGTTCAAGTCTTCACTACAGACCTTCCAGGTCATATTTCCCTGTAGTTCAGTTTTGCAAAGTCTACAGATCATTTGCCTGTGTCTGTTTCTATTCCTGCACAGCTTCCTTGTGAGTCACACAGGGTGCCTTGGGACAAACTGATCAATATCAAACTGATCTTTACAAATCTGTAACAAGAATCTCACATTTCCTCAATATTGCAGAGAAACAAGAAAACAAGAGCCATTTGTTTGCCTCACTGTTTCTGGGAGAAGTGGTAAAATGGCTCCTGGGAACACTTGCATCATTTTTGACCAGTGGGAATAAAGAAAAGGGAATAATAGAAACTGAAAACACAGAACCCAAGGCCATAATTGGGTCTGCTAGCACTTTGCAATCACAGCCTCAGAATGTAAGGGCTAAAATGAAATTTCTGATTTTGTATCAGATAGACATTGGCCAGAATCTGGTGTGCTATTTCACCTGATAAAGACAACACATTATTGAGATGTGTTAAATTGAGATTAATGGATTGGATCCCATGACCTATTGGTTGATGGTTGCAGATCTTTTCGGTGTCATTCACCCCCCCCTCCCCTCACCCCTGCCTAGTTCTTTCTGATCCTGGGCTGGGAATAAACTTTTCCCATATTTATGAGATCTTTGAAGGGAGTGAAATTGCTCTTTATGTCTCTTCTATTCACACAACTCCACTGATAGAAGAAAGAAGAGACAGCAATTTGTCCCCTGTCTCTGAAGCCTCATGACCCATGTGGCTATTTGACCATGCTATTTGACCCATGACTCTGGGAATAAAATTTGCTGGATTCAAAATGACTTTTTATAAGGTGAATGTGTGAAAAATCAGTGATCCTTGCATCCATGAATCACAGTATACAACCCCCTGTTTTGGCTGGGTAATAGGGCAGACCCATGTTTTCCAACTTGTGGGTCAGGAACCAAAAGTAGATCATGAAGCTTCTCAGTCTCAGACCAGTCCTCCCTAATGGCAGCTCCTGCCCTATGCAACTTTCACTTTCTTGTGATCTCTCCAACACTGCACACTTTCATTTCCCCTTCCTACTTTGTGACAATATTAATGAGGGGGAAGCCATCTGGGTGGGAGGACTGGACAGTAGATGGAACCTGCCATTGAAAAAAAGAGAGGAGGACAGAAAGAGGCATATGTGGACATGGGCTCTGTCCTGCTGTTGTTCTGTCAGCAGCCCAACCTCTTGTTCAACCCCCCTCCCCCAGTGTCTCACTGGCCTCTACTTGCTGGGAGGAATGGACTACACCGAATGGCTTGCTGCCAGCCTTTTCAGTGCTATCTGCCACCTTCATGTATCTCTTCAACCCAACAATCCCCCCCCCCCACCCCCGCCAAGCACACCTCTTCAGCTCTGACCCAGCTGGCAGAGGAGGAGATGAAATCCCACTTGCTTGGGGTTCACAGTAGGGCAGTTTTGTGTGATATTTAGTTGATTTCTCAAAAACATATGATAGGGCACTATAGAAAACAGAATATTAGGAATTAATGGATGCCAAGATCTTAGTTTGCCTGGGGCACCAAACCCCCCCCCCCACCCTTGGGCCAACCCTAGGTGGGTCATTGTGCAAGGCAAATTTGGCCTTCTGGGTCACTTATCAAAAAGGTTGGGAACCATGGAATTAGACAAGTCTTTGATTCTTGAAAAAAGCAGAAGTCCCCACCATATGATAGTGCAGAATTAAATGGACAAAGTTTTTTTCCCCTCTGCATAATTATTTACCTTTGTTGTTGAAATCAGAAAGAGAGAAAGAATGAAAAAGAAATCATGATGGAGATACTAATTAAGGCTCAAGCACTAATTACCATAACATATCAAACCAGCAGCTCTGGACTGGTCACACAGATTGGAGTTGTTGTAGCGCCATAAACACTGGGTGAGTGAGCTTTCATTTCCAGAACAGTCATAATACATCTTTCCCAAAAGTGTATGGTCAAAGGGCACCTTTGGCTCTACAGCCCTATCACTACATTTCAAGAAGCGGCAGAGCAAATCAGCCTGTTGTTGGTACCAGCTACCATCGCATACGGTGTTCCAGACCCCCTTGTAGTAGACCTCCACTCGGCCAGCACAAGCATCTAGTCCACCTGATAAGCGCCATTCCTGGTGATCTATCAAAGGGGAGGAGAGAAAAGGGCAGAGTCAGCAGATGAAAATGCTATCTAGTAAAATGCTATTTGCCTTGACATGCTTGCCAGGGTCAGAGGCTCAGAACTCGTCAGATTTCATTGGTTAAAGTCAGAGATGGCACACATAGGGCATTTTCATAAGTGGTACTAAAATGGTACTGCAATTTCCTGCATATGCAAATCAAATGAGAAAGCTGCATTGATGAAACATTAATTAAAACTGTCTCTCTTTGGCTTTCCATATCACAACATTCAGAGGTGAAAAGCTGGATAATAAAGGAAGGCGAATGTAAAATGTACAAGGGTCGGATGTCTATTCATTTATATATTCTGCTTTCTGCCTCACATTCATCATACTGAGATATGCAAATACATAATGTATGAGAAGTTGAAATTGATATCGCTTTTCTTTGGCTGGCCTAAAGGCCATAATAATAAACTAACTAACATAGCTTTTCTAGGAAGCAACAAGCGATCTTTTCAGGTATCAGGTTCTAGAGAGGTTGCCATGATTTTCATTCTTCCATCTCACATATTTGAAATTGAGCTCTAATAAAGAGCATGGGAATTTCTTTGACTTTTCAGTTCAGATGCAGAAAGGTGTCAGGCTGGCACATAGCTCAAAGGCAATTTTGGTATCATGTGTGGAAACAGTTCCAATGTTCTTGTACTGGTTCCTGATTGCACCAGCCCATCAGACACAGAGTACAGAGGAGAAAGATGCATGGTTTCTTCTATCAACCTATTCCCATGCAGGTGAAATTTTTTAAATTTCATCATTCTTTGTTCTACTCAGCCGAGGTGTAGTCTTGGAGCAGAAAGGGGATAACTGTGCCCTTTCTGCCCTCATTTGAAGCTGGCCAAAAGAGGAAGCCACCTTCTTGTCCTCTCCTACTTCATTTTGAGTCATCCAGGGCCTCAAAGAACCAATATGGTAATAGTATAGAATTGGATTTCTTGCTGAGAAGTTGGGCCAATGAGAATAGTTTAAGAATAGCTATCCCTGGATTATGTGCAGTTAATGGTGCTAGCTGACAACAATAAAGATGGCAAAATACCTGAACACACCACGCCAGCGTCTTCCTTGTGCCCACAGTCATTATTCTTCTCAGAGGGACAGTCCAACAAATAAGATTCATTCCCTGAGCATTTCACTTCATCCAAATGGATGGGGCCAGTTCCCTTTTGGAAAAAAGAGGCATTCAGAGCCTGAATGGCCCATCCACAACCCAGCTGCCGGCACACAACACTGGCGTCAGTCAGATCCCAGCTGTCATCACATACAGTGCCCCAGATACCATCATCTTCTAACTCCACTCTGCCAGCACAGCGGCTTCCTCCATCCACTAAACGTAACCTCTGAGCTTCTGAAGGAGACAAGTAGAGAACAGAGGGATTAATGGTCATACCATGACAGAATGAAGTAACGGAAGTTTCAGTTCAGATTTAAAAAATCTACAGAATTTGATCTGTTTAATCAATGTGACACACTGTAATTATGCAAGAATAATGAGGTGGAGTCTCACTGGGACAGATGAAGCTAGACAGAGATATCCAGTTGATGGTCTCTAGGATAAGTGGAAGAGTGACATAGAGCCTGGAGATATTTAGCTTACTGAGCAATAAAAGACATGCTGGCAGTAAAAAACTGATATCCTTTATTTTCACAGTTCACACTGTTCACCTCCCAAATGTCAATGTTTTATTTTTGGAATTCTCATCTAGCATATATGAATGTATATGAAACTGCTTAGCATCAAGTCAGTCACTATGAATATGGAAAGGCAGGCTATATATTTTAAATAAGCAAAAACTGATCCATCTAATCCAGTACATCTACTGAACTAACAATCATTTTCCAAGGTCATAGCCAAAGGTCTAGGACAGTGACCCCAAACATGGGCTCTATGGCACCCACATGTTTCTTGGTGCCCACATTCTTCCCACAAAGCATCTCTTATCGGTGCAAAAAACCTGACTTAATTTTCCTCCACTTAATTGGAATGGGATTCCTCCAACCCTTTCCATGACAGCCATTTTGTTGTGGCACTTGTTTCCTGAAGTGGTGGGAGTCTCTCCCTTTTTGAGTGGGGAATTAGTGAGAGCAGACACTTGGCTTAGCAACAGGCTGGGCAAGCTTGAGACCTTGATTGCCTATGTATACTGTAGTCAGCTTTTGCAAGAAACTTGCAGGAGAGTGAATAAAGTTTAACAATATTTATTAAGGGATAATCGAGGTACAGAAGCACACAATAATCAAAGCAGCAGAACATACACAGTCCTAGGATATAATCAGTTGTGAGGGGATAGATTTGGAATAGATGAGGGAATTGGGGAGTAAGAACCAATGAACAGAACTGAGAGACCTGAGAGATGCTTACCTCTGGAAGCAATGTTGTGGAGCAATATCATAGACAGAGAGGTGTCCAGTGTTATCCTGACCTAACCCAATGCTTGCTCCTCTGACTATGATATTAAGTATATACTTAAACCATCTCCTAGGGGTTACCTTGAATTTCATTTTGTATGTTTTAAACTATGACTTGCTTTGAACCATGAGGAAAGGCAGGCTGCAAACATTTTAATAAGTAAGCATAAAATATCTGTGGGTTGAACAGTCATGAAAGAACCAACAATTTGGACTCTGGGTTGCATTCATAAACCCATGGTGCTTCTAGAACTCAAGAAGCAGTCAGACTGATAAGTCTAAAAGGTCATGGGTTACATTAGCAGCCAGTGAGATCTACTGAAGCCAATGACAATATGGATCCTGGGCTAAGCTGATGCAGAAATCGCCAGATCTGGTCAATACATCCAGGAAGATGTTACTCAAGAAAACAACCCCCATTTTGCTCAGTCCTTTATCATCCCCCATCAGTTGGAATGGGTGCAAACACAAACTGCCACCCACACAGCATCCTGCTTCTTTGATGAAAATGTCACTGAGGTATCAGCAAGAAGTTCAGGGTAACCTCAAAAACCAGAGGTATGCTAAGCACCACCCAGTGGGACTGATAACTGCCAGGAGACCTTGGTCATATCTGAAGAGCAACTATGCATACTCCCATTTGCGTACAACAGCAAATACCTAGAAATATAGTTGGCATCTCCAGAAATGACAGATATTGTTCTTCCTTGGAATATCCTGGCTCAAAATAGAGAAGTAGATGATACTCCTTGTGGGTGGATAGGAGACCACTGCACACTATGTGGGTGGGTGGATGGGAGACCACTGCACATGAGTGCCCCTGTGGACATGGACTATGATTGCATATAACAGCATTTGGATTCAAAAGTTAATGATGTACCATTATGTCCTGGGATACTGTTTATTGGGATAGTCCATCATTTCCTAAAACCCAGGATGGAAAATAGAATGTGGACATCAAAAACTGCACATCAATACTTGCTTATGTTACTAGAGCAGCTAATCTACTCCTTTGAGAATCCCCCATAAGATAAAGTGGAGATATGTCACAAAAAATGCATGGGGTGGTGGTGGATAGGCAGTGTGTGAGCTCCACCCCTGGTTCTCCCCCGGAATGCCCCTGGCCACATTGGTGCAGCTTTTTGTGCTGATGGGTCTGGAGACAAGCAGCAGCTTCTGGGTCAGGAACCATGTCAGGATAAATTATCCCCCCCCCCCCACTGGTGCATTTGCCTCTTGCAATGGCTGGGTGTGCATCCATGCCAGTGCGAGGCTACACTGGCTCCAGAGGGAGATTCCCCACCCCACCCCAGATTAAGCTGTAAGTGTTCCTTGCAGCTGTTTCCTAATTTTGTGTTCTTCTGTTTCCTAATCACTTTGCCATTCTCTAAGAAATTCACTGTCTGTTCCTCCATTGGTCTCCATGACAACCTTCTTTCAAAAACCTCACTGCTTTTTGACCATCTACTTTTTAACCCATTTATTTCTTTCCTAGTCACCCCAGTTAGTAGATAACATAGCGTAAATGAGGAATTCTGAGCTGTTTTCTCTTCTAGGATATTGGGATCTAGGTAAATGATCGTCAGAAAGATATCTGAAGAACACTGTGGTGGTTTGAAAGCCCTCTCACTGCATTTCATGGAAGCATAGAGTTGGACCCTATAGCAGTTTAGCAATTGTTTTTTAAAGGTGTACGTATGACAGACACACATAAAGGCTGATAACCTATCAGAAGTATAAGGGGAGAGGAGACAGCAAAATCAGCCCTTGGGTTTCCGTTGTTTATTTATGTAAGAATCTACTGTATTCACTGTCAAATATTATGTATTTATTCACCCTGAATTCCTCTGGGAATTTTCAGTTGTCATTTTCTGGAGAGAAACTAATGCAATCATTAGATATTACTTGACTTTTACTTTCTACAACTACCAATGTCATCCTGAGCAGAATTAAATCCAACAAGCTAGGGAAAAAATGAGAGAGAGAGAGTCTAAATAAATACACTCTCTTCTAAGCCCATTGGAATCAAGAGTGTAATTCTGCTTACAGTGGTATAAGTATCTCCTTGTTATTCAAAGGTCCTGAAGCCACATTAACTACGTGGCACTTTTTAGAAAAAACTTAGAATGTATAAGTATGTATAGGTGGAGGGGGTTATTTGGAGTTACATTTAGTATTTTTTAAGTTGTATTGTTCTGAATGTTAATTTGTAAGCCACCTTGAAAAATGAGGAAAAGTGGGATGTACATATTTTAGTAAATGAACAAATTAATAATAAACAATTCCCAATGTTTTCATGATTCAAAGGACTAATTTGGCTGGATGAATGATCAGTGGCATATTTTGTATATTTTGCTGGCAAATTAAGCCTTTGCTGTCTATAAAACCTTTTTGATTTCCATATGCGAGAACTGAGACACTTCTCAGGTCACTGCTGAAGTGATTAATCTGCTCTTGAACCTTTGCTGCTTTTGTTAAGATAACAGATTAAGTGCTACAGTCTTTGAATGAGTAGAACTGGATTTAACCACCACTATCCACGGAATCAACTGAGGTCCCTCATAGGGCCTTTCCCCACTTACCTTAAGCCCCGCGCTACTCGAGGAGAGTAGCGCGGGGTCCCTCAGCACTCCCCACTGAGAGGGGCGGCGACAGCGCAGCCGCCCCGAAGCTGCTGCTGTCGCGCCCCTCAGCGCGCAGCATCCCAGGCGCTCTTCTTAACGGCGCCTTTTGATGGCCCCGCACAGAGCGCGGGGTCGTGGGGACGGCCGGGTGCACGCCTGGGATGCTGCGCGCTGAGAGCAGCCCGCAGCATAGAGGGGAACCATGAGAGTGGGGAAAGGCCCATAGGGTGCTACCTCAACCACTTCCCACGCTCACCACTACTCATTCTGGAGGCAAGAGGTACCTAGAAAGCGCGGCCGCGACTAAAACGCGGCCGCCGTTGCGTGAGGGCGAGGGGCCCGGCGAAGGCTCCAGGCCTGCTTCGGCAGATGCTGGGCCGCCCCGCCGCGACAGCAGAGGCCGGGCAGCTCGGGCTCGCCCTGCGCAAGCGCAGGGGGCCCCAGCTGATAGGTGGCGTGCTCTCGCGACACGCTGAGCACGCCTGCGGAGGGGCGGTGGAGGCTGGGCCTATAAAAGGCCCTGCCTCGTGGTCGCCGGCCCCACTCCGCAGCCGATCTTCGAGGGATTTTCGTCGAGGGATTTTTCTTCAGGATTAGTCGGGTAGGGTGGGGGGAGAGAGTGAAGGCCATGGGACGCAGCAATGGCCGCGACGCTTGAGCGGGGGCGGCGGGCCTTCTGCCCCCCCCCCACAATTTACCGGCGATGGCTGCAGCGCCCTAGCGGGGGCGACGGGCCACATGCCCCCCCCCACTTCCTTATAGGCGTCGGCTGCGGCGCATTGACGGGGGCGACGGGCCTCCTTGCCCTCCCCCCCTCTGCCTACTGCAGGACCCCCATAGCGGGTCGAGCCGGGTACGGCCAGCGCGCCCGTCAGAAGCGATGGGCCTTCTGGCCCCCCCCTTCCAGTTACTGGCTGCGGCACCGTGGGGGGGCGATGGGCCTTCTTGCCCCCCCCTTTCCCGTTATAGGCTGCGGCTGCGGCGCCGTAGCGGGGGGCGACGGGCCGCCTGCCCCCCCTTTTTTCTTTCCTTGTTGTTTTGTTTTGTTACGGTGGAACAAAGGGTCGTTTCCCCCACTCCTCAAGGGTGGCAGTCCTGGTACGGGGGAAGGGGGATTAATTTATCACCCCCCCCCATTGAGCGGGTTGGGTGGCTTCGGGCCGGTCACAGTCCTCTCAGAACTCCCTCTGGCCTACGCCTCCATCCCCCGGTTTGTTCCTTTCTCAGGCCGGCCTAGGGGAGAGGATAACCCCACACTCCAATAGTTAGAGTCGGCGGGCCAAGGGCAACAGGGGTTGGCCACATTCTTTTCACAGTGATCTCGGCTTCTTACTAACGTTTTGCCTTGTTTTGGGGATCTCCATTTCCGTTCCTGTCCAGCTGGCTGAGTAGCTATTCGACGCTTTGGTCGTTGTTACCAGTGGAGGGGGTCACCATACTATAGCTCATTACAGTTTTGTAGCTCATTATCTCATTACTCCGCTGTTCGATATATCATGGCACCTGCTAAGGGAGATAAAAGGAAAACCCCTAGCGAGGTGCGGGGCCAGGCTAAACGAGCCCCCAAAGTGAGAGTTACAACCTCTCGCGGGTCGGGCCCCAGCAGAACACACCTGGACCCCTCCCAGGAAGCTCTTAGGGAGCCCCCCTCCACTAGCAGGCCCCGGCGAACAACGGCGGGGAAGGCGCCTGCATGGCGCGGCCTAGATTCCTTGGCAGGGGTCAGGGCTGGGCAACCCATTTCTCCATCTCACGTTGCCCGGCCTAAGCGCTCTAAAGGGGCAGCCACTAGAACTTCGGAAGCTCAGAAGCGGGTGGTAACAACCCCGGTGTCTGGGCGTGCTGTGCAGGGGGCAGCACCAGCCCCCCCCCCAGGGAACCAACCAGGGGTTTCAGATCTCAGCGCCCAGATTTTCAATGACCTGGCGAATACATTCGCTCGGTTGGCCAAGGGCTCTTCAGCCAGTGGGGCAGCGGCCTCTTTCGCAACGACATCAGCAGGCCCATCTCAGCCAGCAGGGGACCAGGGGGAGGAGGCCTTTTCACAGGAAGAAGAGGAGGAGACCGCGAGCCCATCATCGGGCTGAGGAGGGCGAAGGGTCCAGCCGGGACCGCCAGCGAAGAAGCCAAAGGAAAGGATCTCGGCTGCACGCATCTCAAGCGTATGCGTTCTCATCATCTTCCTCCAGTGAGTACTCCTCGGACGAGGACTCTCCTCGGGGAAGGGAACATTCTGGGAGGATGCGCAGCTATCCCATCACTCGCCAGCTCGGAGCGATCGCAGAGGGACCGCAGCCTGGGCTTCGGGCCAGGGGCTCCACCCCTACCTCAGTCCTCTTTTTAGCGTGCTAAGCCCACCAAGCATCCCCGAGGAAAACACCTCAACACCATGAAGCTGAAGGATAGGCCCTCAACGGGTATTATGCGTGGATATTTTAAATTTATCCGCTTCCAGGCTCTCTTCAGGTGTCACTGGTCCTCCTCCTCACGCCCCAAGGTCAAACGTGGGTGGAGAGGACCTGATAACTGGTTACTGGGTTTTGGGGAATACATGGCATTGGTTCTCTGCTGCTGCTAATCTCGCTTTTAGGGGCTCCGGCACCTCATGCACTCCACCAGTGTAATGTGCTACGGCTCATTTCTTATAGGGGACTCATGCGCTCTGAGTTACTTAATTTGTGAGTTTAAGATGCATCATCAGGATGCAGTGATGCTCGATGGGGACAAGTTAAATCAGAAGCATGGACGATGTTTGTCCAGCCATTTGTTCACTCCCCAAGGCCACTCTTTCAAGAAGCGGCATAATTTCCGGGGGGAGGGTTCCCGCCAGGTTTGCTGGGAGTTTAACTTGGGCAGGTGCAACAGGGCAAAATGCAAATTGGCACTCCCATGTAGGTTTGCCTAGGCCCCCACACTAAGACAACTTGTACAAGAGGCCTTAAGTCCCTGCCCTTTCGGGAGCCCGCCTCAAGTGCAAATCTCAAACTCCCAGGGGAGGGGCTCGGGCCACTCCTTCCCAGTCAGCCTCATCCTAGATCAGGAGTACGTGGGTCCTGGGGAACCCTGGCCGGCCCCCCCTCGGGTCAACCCCGCATTGCTAGTCCCTGCTATCTGGCTACCCTAACCGCCGGTTGCCAAATTCCTTTGGGAGGGGTTTTCTCAGGCTTTCAGATCCCATACACTGGCCCTAGGGTGGCAACTGACTGCAACCTTTAAATCTGCTCCGAAATGCCCCTAGTGGTAGAAGCAAAACTTGCAAAGAAGTGGGTCACGGGTCAGCATGGCTGGCCCCCTTCCCTCTCCCCACTCCCAAACTCTGAGGATTTCCCTCATGGTGCCTAAAAAAAGGCCCAAGGAGAGTTCCGCTTAATTCATCATTTATCCTATCCCAAGGGCTCCTCAGTAAACGACTACATAGAGCAGGATCTCTGTCTCGCCCTGCCACGATCGCTTGACCATGCCATCAATCTGATCAGGGCTAGGGCCAGGGCTCTCCTGGCAAAGTGCGACATACAGTCCGCCTTTCGTTACTCCCCATACACCTAAAATGACTCTTGCCTGTTGGGCATTAAATTCCAGGGCAATGGTTTGTCGAGCAAAGCCATGCCCATGGGCTGCTCCATCGCTATGCAGCCTTTGAGGCCTCTCAGTTCCTTTTTTGGAATGGGCAGCATGGTCGCTTTTTTCCAGTCCATTTGTCACGCATTACTTGGACGACTTCTCATAGTAGAGGCGGCAATCTCTCGCAATGCCACCAAAGGCTTACCTAATTTTTTTCAGGCATTGGCAGAGCTGGGTGTACCACTGGCTGCGAAACCGAGGGCCCTTCGCACACCCTTAATTTCCTGGGGATCACGTTGAACACGCTACAGGGCACATCCAGCCTCCCACCAGATAAGTTAGTAGCCATTAGGGACTTATTATTTCAGCTGCGAGGGAAATCAAAATGCACTCTGAGGGATATCCAGAAGTTGTTAGGCCACTTGAATTTTGCATGCCGGGTGGTGGCGCCTGGCAGACCATTTTGCGCCCTCGGCACACACGCTTACTAGTGTCCACCCCCCACCACCACATAATGGCTGACCAGGGGCATTAAGGACGACATGGCAGTCTGGCAGGAGTTCCTCGCCCATTTTAACGGGATTCCCTGTGGCAGGAACGGGTTCACCCTGAGTCCACTTTTGCAAGTGCATTCTGATGCCGCGGGCACAATGGGGTTTGGGGTCTACCAGAGGGCAATGGTGTGCTCCAACGGTGGCCAGATCTGCAGCGAGGGGCCTGGGAAAAAAAGACCTACCTTCCTGGAATTTTTTTTTCCAATAGTGGTGGCCTTACACCTGTGGCAGCAGTTTGCCAACCGCAGAGTCATCATCTTCTGGTGTGACAAATCCAAGCAGTGGTCAAAGTGCGATCAATCGGCAATCATCTCGCTTCTGAGCTGGTCATGCGCTTGTTAGGAAGTTCGTGGTGTTGTCTTTGATCAATAACATTTCCCTTTGTGGCCCAGCGATTCCAGGTGTGGAGAACTTATAGCAGACGCCTCTCTCCAGGTTCCAGATGGAGAGATCTACCACCGCCTTGAGCATCCCTCGACCTCGCACCCTTTCCACAGGAGCTCTGGGCCCTGGGAGGACACAATCATCACAGGAATCCTGAACTCGCTGGTTCGCAACGGCAGTCCTATCAGGGTGCAATCCATGCTTTCCAGTTCCAACAGTCTCAGGGGAGCGGGGCTCCCTCGGTTACCGAAGTCTTCTCCTGATGTACCTTTGGCTGTTTACAACGCAGGGGCGGTCTCCCAAGACCATGCGAACACACTCACGCTGGAGCATCCTTCTACTGCAAAGCTTCAGGGATTCCGGACCCCACGGGATCCTTCCCATTAGGGCAGGCCATAAAGGGGTGGGACCCGATATTTCTGTGGGTCGGGACAAGCGCCCCCGATCTCTCTGAATTTGCTCACCCAGATAGCCGCCACATCTCCCCCGGGTGTGCACGCCCCCTGAGACTTGCCTCTTTAAAGCAGCCTTTAGTTTGGCTTTTTTTCGGGCTTTCCGGTGCTGGGAATTGTCTCCGCCTGGTGGGAGGGTGCCAGCGACAGACTCTGTCGCCAGGGATGTCCTCGATCCATGAGCGCATATCCACCTAAGGCGATCCAAGACGGATCAGCAGGCCAAAGGCACCTGCATTTCCATGCAGGCCTCCACAGCCCCTGGCCCTTGCCCGGTGAAGGACATGGCGTCTTACTTGGCAATCCGCCCGAAGGGGGGGGGCCCTTTATTTGTCCACATTGATGGGACTCGCCTCGCTAATACCAGCTGGCGGCGGTAAGCGAGGCTTTGCCTATCGGCCCTACACCTCCCCCGCTGCATCCTATGGGCTCCATTCCTTCGGATCGGGCAGCCGCCCACCCTAGCGGGACTGGGAGCCCCAGCCGGCAGAGTCATGGATGTGGGCCATTGGCGGTCTTCGGCCTACAAAACATACATCAGGCCGTTTGCACACCAGTAGGGTTCTCCACCCTGTGGCCCCACCTAACCTGCAATTTTGTCAGCTTCTTTAGGACACCAGCGAGTCATTTGGGTGGTTGGCCACAGCATCGTCTTCTGGGCCGGCAGACACGCAGCCTCCTCAGGATGGGGTGGGGACCTGGGCTTACACCACCAGTCCAGGCTGTGTTGGATCGGGAAAAGAGGCATGCATTGGCGGGACCTTCTTCCCACCCTTCGGACCAAGCTGAAAGTTTTCAAGCCCCCCCATGCGCTGGTGTTGCAGCTCGGAGAGAACGACATCCCTGCAGTGAAGAGCGTGCAACTATTACAGACAATGTTAGCGGACTTGGACTCCATTCACCACCTGCTACCGGAAACTATGATCTTCTGGTCTCACTTGTTGGGAAGACGCATCTGGAGGGGTGCCTTGGACCCGCCAAGTGGGTGAATGGAGCCAGAGCGCAGGATCTGCCGGACCGCGGTCGCTTTTGTTCAGGGTTTTGGGGGCGGAGGCTCACATCGGGACATTTCACCTCAGGTAGAAGCACTGTACAGACAGGATGGGGTTCACTTGTCGCCTCAGGGCACGGATTTGTGGTTGCATAGCCTTAGAACAGCATTGTGTGATTGGCTGAAGGCATAGGAGGTTTAAGCGGAACCGGGAAGGGATGACCTTCGCCCGGTTCTGTGGCTGGCTGGCGCATGGGAAGTGATTCAGCTGGCAGGAGCTGGGAGAGCCCCTGTTTATTACACCTCATTAAGAGGTAGGTGGAACAAGTCCACGGTTGGAATGCCTGCTGGGGCTAAGGAGCTTACTCTTCTAGTGAAGGATGGAGAAGGGGCCCCAGTCATGGGCACTTCACGTCTGGAATGTCCCACTCACCTGCTTGGCTAGATTCCTCCAGCAGGCGGGCTGGAAGGAATCCAGCCATCCCTCTGGGAACAGCACTGGGCTGCCCAGATGCTTGATCACCTTCCCATGCTGCGCCCAATTGCCTTCCTGTATTTTCGGGTTAATAAATTCTTTGGCTATGGCCATTTGATTACCCACACCATATACATACTGTCCTGTGTTTATTCTGTGTATCTAGTCACTGGAGCAGGAAGGGCCATTATTCTACACGCAGGTGCCGGCCGCCACTAAAAACGCCGTCCGCCAAGCAGTGCGGAGGGCGAAGGCCCGCCAAGGCTCCAGGCCCGCTCACAAGATGCGCTGGCCGCCCCACAGACAGCGCAGAGGGGCCGGGCAGCTCGGCCTCGCTTCAAGCAGGGGCCCCAGCTAGGTGGCGTGCTCACGCCGCAGAGCACGCTCATGAGGGGGGGCGAGGCTGGGCCTATAAAGGCCCTGCCTCGCGGGTCGCACGGCCCCACCAAGCAGCCGATCTTCTCGGCGGGATTTCCACCCACCGATCCCTATTTTGAAATGTTTAAATGTTGTGTTGTTGTCATAGCCATTTTGGCTGCGCATGGGAAGTGATCACAGCAGGGGAGCTGGGAGAGCTCCCTGTTTATTACACCTCATTAAGAGGTAGGTGGAACAAGTCCACGGTTGGAATGCCCCGCGGGGGGCTAAGGAGCTTGCGCCCCTAGTGAAGGATGGAGAAGGGGCCCCAGTCATGGGCACTTCGCCGGTCTGGAATGTCCCACTCCAATCTTCGGCTTGGCTAGATTCCTCCAGCAGGCGGGCTGAAGGAACTAGCCATCCTCTGGGAACAGCACTCGGGCTGCCCAGATGCTTGGATCACCTCCCATGCTGCGCCAATTGCCTTCCTGTATTTTCGGTTAATAAATTCTTTGGCTATGGCCATTTGCTTACCCACACCATATACATACTGTCCTGTGTTTATTCTGTGTATCTAGTCACTGAGCAGGAAGGGCCACACCTCTACACGCAAAGGGTTGCAGTGTATGAAACGTAAGTGCTTCACATCTGAAATGTATTTTCACTTAATGTGAGGCAGTCAACTGTGTCATAAGTGGTTCACAATTTTTCAATATACTACTTTCAGCCTTGTGTTGCTTCTGCCCTGCATGAAGTTATAGTGTACCCTGGAATCCTGTTCAGTAACAAGGAACAGTCTTTGCTGCATCTCTGCTAACTTCTGTTCCCTATTTTATATAAAAGAGGTAGGGAAGGAAATTGGGACTGGTACATCAGGGCAGCAGTAGGTAGGTGTGCCTTCATGCCTTCTACTCAACCCACCATGAGATAATTCAGGCCCACTGCCTGAATTAGTTGCTGGCTGAAAGGAACCCAGTACAGAGATGTGCAATAGTGGAGATTTCTCAACCTCTGTAGTGCACCACATCCTTGGAAGCTTTCAAAATCTAAACTGAACAAGGAGATGCCTGGTGACTGTTCTTGGTGTGCTATGATGCATTTACCAGCAATGGTCATCACTAAGACAGGTGAGCTGCACCTTGTCATCATTCCACAAAAATTATTCTGCAAAGAGGAGGAATTCTGGTATTGAACTGAAGAATGCCACTGCAAGTGAGTTAGTTGTAATAAAAACAATGCATACTTCAGCCTTTACCAGAGTTACTTGTCTTTACATTCTTGACATTTTTCAGTGTGGCCAAATACGTGGCCTTTAACTCACCTCTTCACTATGGTGAAAAACACCACAAAAACAAAAGGCATCTTCTAATTTCAGCTTACCTTATTTATGCTTACCTGACTTTGCAGTTGTGTTATCCTCATTGCTGGTTGTGAAGGTCAAAGAAGGGACAGAAGACTCAGTTGGCATTGCCTGGACTGAAATAAAAAAAAGTAACTTGGAGCAAATACTTATTTATATCTGATTCCAAGACCATAGCCCATTGATCTAGCCTTGGTACAACTTGAAGTAGCCCTGCTGTACTTAATTAATTCCTAGTTAAGACATGAGAAGAACTGACAAAATTGCTACCCTGGGGTGAAAAAGCAGTATGGATGGGAGGATGGAGAAGCAGACTGAGATCTGCCTGTTTCATATGGAATATCTGTATATCATATGTTTCAGCAATATCTCCATCGAAAAAACATGGAGGAACAGCATTCATAAAATATAATGCTATTGAAATGGCACTGATGTATGGAAACCTCACGCAAAAGTGACTGTTTCTAACAAAATATAAATAGACTGATGCAGTCATTATCACTAGTGTTAAAGAAAAAAATGTCAAGTTAGTAAAATCTTATTTGTCATTTTTATACTTTCTCATCTCATTGTCTAAAAGCTTATTTTTAAACCATTCTAATTTACCTTGGAAAACATTTAAAAGATATATCTATATTTTATGTATAAATGAAATAGCTGTTTAATTGCAAATTTATTCTCAATGTTTTAAATTACTTAGGCTTTTGAAGCAAGCATACAACAGCATTTCAGTCCTTTACTTCATTTTAATGTGTGATTTAAAAATTGGCAAATACTTGAAAAAAGTTCACGTTAAACAAGTAGTGGATAACATGAGATGTGAAATAACAATATAAAACAAATTGGCATAAAACAATATCCAAGCAATTATCAGCTTTTGGACAGCATTGTTCAATTTTATGCACAATAGCCCCAACATATATTTTTACATTTTGAGAGATATTTAAATTTTCATAGAACATCTGTTATTTAAATTTCAGTTATCCAAGATAGCCTTTCCATTCTGTGTTCACATTTAGACTATTACCAATGACACCCTAAAGAAATAGTATTGTAATAGTCTAACAGTGCAATCCAAAAGGGAAGGGGCAAAAGTGCAGTGGAGGCAGTGTAACACCCCCCCTCTCCCGGCACAAGGGGTATATTTATATATGTCAGCAGCAAGGCATTAATGTTGACACTGTGGCATGGTGTTGGAGGGTAGCACAGGGCCAGTAGTGCAGTTGGGACACGGCACAGGAGCAGCGCAATCCCCTGGCATGAAAGGTGGCAGAACCAGGGGAGGGTCTGACAGTAGTTGGCTTCCTGAGCCCTTTGGAGTTGGGAGTGTCCACTCCCACAGGCATAAACCCATGGAGGTGAATGGAGCAGCCAAAAAACCTATTAGCGCAGCCATGTCTCTGGGGCTTAAGGTGGCTCTGGATATCGACCAATGCTGCAAAAACTAAGGTGTGTGTGTGTGTGTGTGTGTGTGTGAGCACATCTCAAAAATACTCCTCCTTCTTTTACTAGATAAAGTGCATGGATGTACATTTTAATAAACATACGTATAATTGGGTCAATACACCTGTTATTTCCTGACACTTTATGGATTAAGCTTTCAAATTCTTGTTATAGTGATACAAAGTCTTTTTCTTCTTTTTTATGTGTATATATTTTCTCAGGTGAAAGAACATAACCTCTTAGTATCAACATTATTTTCTTATAAGTATGCCATAGAAGCCCACTGGCCTGATTTTATCCCATCTATAAATTTAGTACAGTTATTTATCAAACAACTTTGCCATGGCTTTGTTATCTGAAACAGAATTACAAATGAAATATTGGAGATAGTTCACCTTAAATACATTCATAATTTGTCCCTGGTAATCGAAATCTCTTCTATCCATTCATTAGAATATTTTAAACATTCCCTACAATTTTGTTTATAACAGAGCGATCTCCAAACTCTCTTGCTTCAAAACATTCAAAGACATATTTCTATCTGTGAAAAGTCATTTATATAAAAATTAATTAAAATTATATATTTATTGGACTAGCTTTTTAAATTGGACCATGTGTACTTTAAGAAGAAGAAGAATTTGGATTTATATCCCCCCTTTCTCTCCTGTAGGAGACTCAAAGGGGCTTACAATCTCCTTGCCCTTCCCCCCTCACAACAAACACCCTGTGAGGTAGCTCCGAGAAGCTGTGACTAGCCCAAGGTCACCCAGCTGGCGTGTGTGGGAGTGTACAGGCTAATCTAAATTCCAAGATAAGCCTCCACAACTCAGGCGGCAAAGCGGAGAATCAAACCCGGTTCCTCCAGATTAGATACACGAAAATAAATTGCAATTCAAGGCAATCAAAAGTCAGATTAATTAACAGCCAAACTACATGTTTGGGATTTTAACAAGTTGGTTCTGGGTCCCCCAGATCCAACTCAAGTTCCATTCAGCCACAAAACAGCTGCAGGGAGTGACATTTAAAATAATTTAAAAGAGCCCAAATGGACTCAGAAGAAAAGAAGAAGAAACTATGGGGTGGAATGCCATACAAAGGGGGTCAGAATACCACTGGCTCTTGACTTCTTTCCCAAGCAGTCTTCCTGCACCTGTGCAGAAGGAAATTTTATCTCCATTTTTTGCAGTTCCGTGGGTAAATAGGGAAAATAACATCCCCCAGTGCTCTTTGGGTGCAGGAAAATGGATTGGGGGGGGGGGGCAGAAGCTCTTTCCTACCCCCTCACAGCAGCATTCTGTGACAGTTTGGGTGGGGTTCCAGTCCAAAATGTCTTATTTCTTTGCCCTTGAGAAATAATAGCTGTCTGGCTAGTTTCTCTCTAATGAGTCCACTGGTAAAGAAGAACACGTGAAGTGTTCCCATCAGTTCAATGTCCCCTGGTACCTGGTCCCCTAATCCAGTGCTTGCAATCACCTATTCTCTCCTAGAAGAAGGGCAAGCACCCTTCTCCTGCCTAATAAGTGGAGAGGGCACTTTCTACCTTTTTTGTCATTTTACAATTCAAAAATGAATTGGGAACACGCTTTTCAATTATATACATACAGATTCCTCATGAGAGCAATTGCTGTCCACTATGGCTCTGTTTTAGCCAACTCTCACTAAAAACATTTGCCTCCAGCTTCCTTCTCTCTGTTTTCGAATTCAGGCTTATTGATGATCACAAATCGATTCCTCTCCCACATTACCATATGTGGATGATATGGTCATTCTATTCCACTCTGAAGCAGGGCTTAGACAAGTCCTTCAAGCTGTCCTTGCATATTGAAAGATTGGCAAAGCTAACAATGAACTTCCCCCCCAAAATTCTTGTCTTCATGAAAAGATTTGTGAAATACAAATGGCAGATTGATGACCATAATATCGACCAGGTGAAGGGTTTTAAATATTTTGGCTGCCAGTTTTGAAAAACACTAGAGTCAAGACGGTGACTAATAAGCTCCACACAGGCACAGGATGACTACAGATAATCAAAGGGAACAAAGGCCAGACTACTTCTATTCAGATGCCTCACCTATTGACCTTGCTATCTCTTTTGTTACTCACATGCAACACTTCATTGTTACTCACTTGCCAGGCCACTCCTATTCAGATGCCCTCACCTACTGACCTTTACTCACAGGTATATATACTCCACTTGCTTTCCTTTCCAACTATCAGATCCTCTGAAGATGCCAGCCACAGATGCAGGCGAAACGTCAGGAGAGAATGCTGCTAGAACACGGCCATACAGCCCGGAAACCACACAGCACCCCACTTCCACAATATGTTAACCCATATTTTCCCTGCCCCAGCAATGCAACAGCAGTTTCCCCTCACATTATAACAATGTGGGTGTCAGGTTTTCGGAATTCCCAGATTTCATGGTTTTTAAAAAATAAGTCTGCAGCCTTTTTTGTGCTAATATATGAAAAAGGCATAGCTCCACAATGAAAAGGGCTAGAGACTTTTTTTAAAAAAATGAAAGTTGGGAATGTTGAAACATAATGACAGCATAATGACATTCAACAGCTGATTTTTTAAAAGCTGCTTGGTGTAGTGGGGAAATGGCTGCCACAGGGACTGGATCGCAGTGATAGCTATATTGGTGGGACCAGGAAAATCTGAGCATTCCAACTTACATAGCAGGGTTAGGAAAGATCATAGAAATTCTGTGGGAACACTGGGGCATGCCTCCACTACTCCTTCATTGTCACCCACAGAAGCTTATTGTGATAATAATGTAATGAAGAACAATGATACTATAACTTATGGACATATGATCAAGATCTAAGGAAAAATAAATCATGGTAAGAAATAAAAGATGAAGGTAAGAAAATACAATGGCTAACATACTTTCAACTAGTTTCAAGATTAACAAGAGAAATTAAATCAGCAGGAGAAACTGTAAGGCCGTTTCCGCACGAAGGCCAACCCGGCATGTCCCCGGGCCTCCGGCGCATCGCCAAGGCCTGGGGACACGCCCCCCTGGCCCTGCGCGCCTGCTCCAGCGCCGCAGGGCAGGGGGGCGTGTCCCCAGGCCTCGGCGACGCGCCGGAGGCCCGGGGACAAGGTAAGTGCCGGGTGGGGGAGGGGCCATGAAGCCGCTGCCGTTCGCTCGGCAGAGACTTCACGGCGGCGTTTCCCCAAAAAGAGCTCTGGGAAGCGCTCTGGGGAAACGCCGGCTTCAGGCCGGGCGGGCGGCATGAGGGCGGCGCGGCTGCGTTGCAGCTGCGCCCCCCGTGCGAATGGCGGCCTGGAGACGGCGTTTTTGCCGTCTCCAGGTCGCCATTTAATGCCCGTGCGGAAACGGCCTAAGAGAGATGACAGAATTTGAAAAGGAAATTACACTACAAAAAGAATATTTATTAGGATGGATATATAAACTTTTATTTAAATATGACACAGAGACTGAACAAGTAAAGACACACATGGTGAAATGGATGCAAAATTTTGAGGAAGAAATATTTTTTCAACTGTGGGAATCCCTGAGGACAAAAAACAAAATTTACAGCCTGCCAAAGCCTGAGAGAAAATTGGTACAAGTTGTCCTATTGTTGGTATCTTACTCCAAAAGACGCTGTAAAAATGAATAAAAGTTATAAGGGAATTTGCCGGAAATGTAAAGAAGTAGACGGATCTTTTTACCAATGCGTTGGTCATACAGAAAAGTGAGAAAATTCTAGAAAGATAAATGCAGAAATGCAGAAAATACTGAAAATTAACTTTTCCGTGGATGGCAAGATAATGCACTGAGAAATTCTACAAAGAAATTAACAATAAAGTTGGAAGAATTGTTCCAATATTTTACAATAGCGGCCAGAGTGGTATTTGCAATTAAATGGAAAGCAGATGAGTGTCCTAATCTAAAAAGATGGGAAAATAAGAGACTATGCTACAATGGCAAAACTTTGTGAATAGACCAAATCAAGCATTCCTAGAGGAATGGAAGGTGCATTTTGCATATTATTCTTTAAAATAAGAATAAGTATATTGTTTTTAATATTGATAAAAAGATTGAACTAGAATTTAGATGAGATTTAATGTTGAAGCTTAAATAGTAAGTTATATTAATATTTCTCTTCATTAATGTGTATTATAGGTAACAATTAAAAATTATAATCAAATGCCTAAGGATTTTGTGGGAAATTACTGGAAAACTTTAACAGCTTTCTTAAGTTTAAAATATCATTAACATTAAGATCTATTTCAGTTATGTGTTTTAGCATGGGTGTATTTTTTGTTCAGTTTTGTTCAGTCACCAGTGTTCAGTTATTAATGCATATGTGTATTTTTTCTTTTTTGTTAATTATGGAAAATAATAAAATGTATCAACCTCCACTCCCCAACCCTGAATTACAAAAACTAATATCTCTCAGTCCAGTCTGTATCTCATGGATTTTGTGAGGGCACATTAGATAAAAATTATAAAAAATTTACATTAGAAGATACTGTAAAATTTTACGAAAAAGTACTAAATTTTTCTCACTTTCCCAGTGTTCCTGAACATAGAACAAAAAAGCATGGGAATGAAATAGAATCTTCAAAATATGGGTATCCCATTTTTTCCTCCTCTTTAAGATATCTCGGGTCAACTGAAATGATCAAATGCCCATTGGCCTATTATCACCATTTACCTGTTCTACCTGTAATACAAATAATAGACAGACAATCTCTCCTTTAAGGTTTAAGGTTGCTGCACTGACTAATTTTAAAATTTAAAGCCACATACTTCAGAAAATGAAAGTACAGTAGTTACTGTTTTTGAGTGTACTTGCTTTATTTTAAAATTTTGCAGTGTAAGCATGCCACAAACTAACCTTATAGTAAATTTCATGACGACAGCACAATTGATTCTGAATAAACAGAAAGTTTCATCTTCTGTTGTTTGTGAGCCACAAATCTACTATTGTTTCATGAGCTACCACTCCTCAAATTGCTCCCAGTCATAATGGTAGCAAAATGTTTACCAGGCCTTGAAGGACCTGAAAATCGCTTAAATTGACTTACATGACCAAGTAGCATTCTTGCAGAATATTAAAGTATGCATGGCACAGTTGGCTATGGAGCTTGTTTTCAGCCCTAAACAGCAATTCTGACAGCAAACTGCAGACACAATTGTTGCAAAATCTCTATTCATTTCCCACAGGCTTCTATAGGTTTTTGTGAAAAGCAACCCACACAGCTGCTGCTCTCATTAAATGTGCTGAGACTGAACAATGGAATTTCCAGCCACCCAGAACCAGGGATGCCAAGCCTTATGTTTCTGTGTGATTGGCTCCATCACCATTGCAAAATGCTGCTAGAGGGGCGACCTGCTCCCAACATTCAGGTTTTTGTAAGAGATACCCCTGCACCATACATGTATGTCCAATTCCCTTAGAGCCTGATCTTTTGTTACTTTAGTGACACGGCTGCAGCCTAAGCATGGTTGTTTCCCACATGGCTCTGGTAAGGTATGTAAGAGGCTATCATATACATAATGTCTTCATGCATGTAACATGGGATTGGAACTAACAGTTTCCTTCAGCTAAGTGAAGAAATTTTCCATGGAGGAAGAACTTTTTTGTCCAGCAGAAGGAGACAAAAATTCCCCATTTGGTGGAAGAAAACCTTGGACCTAACCCACTTCAGATAAAAATAGTCTGTCCTTTAAAGGGGGCGGAAGGTTGCGCCTCCGCACAGCAGCAGCGGGGTCGCTCGCACGGGAGTATGCGAATGGCCCCAGGGCTGCACTGGGATCAATTACCCCGGCTGCAACCTGCATCCCCCAGCCCGGTGGAAAGGGCCTTTGATTTTGCAGAGACACAGCTAATTGCTTTTATCTGTTTGCTTACTCCGCACCAATTTGAATAAACATTTTTTGTTACCTCTTCTGTATGTATGTCACAGTAAGATGTGTTTCTCTGTGGCACAGTGTGGAGTGATTGTATGGTGGGGATCTGTTCTGTTCACAGCTACTATGTCAGACTACACAGGAGAGCCTTTGACATTCACAAACACCAGGACAGTTTCAACAAAGGAGGAGAGCCTGAAAATTAACAAAACTTGACTTCCGTTACTAATAAAACACCAAAACTTAAACCCAGAAAACTTTTCAAACACCATTCAACATTCCACAAAATACTACGAACTCCCCCCCCCCACTGCCTCACCTCATTCCAGTTTCTGAGTTAAGTCACACACATTCAGACCCCTAGGACAACTGCAAATGAATTCCACCTGGACATAAGAACATAAGAACATAAGAACTAGCCAGCTGGATCAGACCAGAGTCCATCTAGTCCAGCATTCTGCTACTCGCAGTGGCCCACCAGGTGCCTTTGGGAGCTCACGTGCAGGATGTGAAAGCAATGGCCTTCTGAGGCTGCTGCTGCTGCTCCTGAGCACCTGGTCTGCTAAGGCATTTGCAATCTGAGATCAAGGAGGATCAAGATTGGTAGCCATAAATTGACTTCTCCTCCATAAATCTGTCCAAGCCCTTTTTAAAGCTATCCAGGTTAGTGGCCATCACCACCTCCTGTGGCAGCATATTCCAAACACCAATCACACGTTGCGTGAAGAAGTGTTTCCTTTTATTAGTCCTAATTCTTCCCCCCAGCATTTTCAGTGTATGCCCCCGGGTTCTAGTATTGTGAGAAAGAGAGAAAAATTTCTCTCTGTCAACATTTTCTACCCCATGCATAATTTTATAGACTTCAATCATATCCCCCCTCAGCCGCCTCCTCTCCAAACTAAAGAGTCCCAAATGCTGCAGCCTCTCCTCATAAGGAAGGTGCTCCAATCCTTCAATCATCCTCGTTGCCCTTCTCTGCACTTTTTCTATCTCTTCGATATCCTTTTTGAGATGTGGCGACCAGAACTGAACACAGTACTCCAAGTGCGGTCGCACCACTGCTTTATATAAGGGCATGACAATCCTTGCAGTTTTATTATCAACTCCTTTCCTAATGATCCCCAGCATAGAGTTTGCCTTTTTCACAGCTGCCATGCATTGAGTTGACATTCCCATGGAACTATCAACTAAGACGCCCAAATCCCTTTCCTGGTCTGTGACTGATAGCACTGACCCCTGTAGCGTGTATGTGAAGTTTGGATTTTTTGCCCCTATGTGCATCACTTTACATTTAGCTACATTGAACTGCATTTGCCATTTCTTAGCCCACTCACCTAATTTATCAAGGTCCACTTGGAGCTCTTCGCAATCCTTTGTGGTTCTTACCACCCTACATAATTTGGTATCATCTGCAAACTTAGCCACCACACTACCCACCCCTACTTCCAGGTCATTTATGAATAAGTTAAAGAGCACTGGTCCCAAAACGGATCCTTGGGGGACACCACTCCTTACACATGCTAATGAAACACATGCTAATGAAATTGCAAATGCAATTCAAATGCAGCTGAAAATGCACCTGCAGATGAACTCCACCAAGAAACCTGGAAATGCACCTCACCCCCTTCCCACTTGTGAGGTGGACAGTCTACATGACTTCGGGAGTGAAGTTTCAGAGCCAGAGCCAGCGATATAAAAGCTGAACCCAGACAGACAGGCAGAGGCCACCATTGCTCGGCCTGGCCAGAGCCAGCTTTATATCAGCCTCCAAAGTCCAATGATGCTCTAAGACTGAGCCAGGGAACCTTTGCTGCATGTTGAGAACATATCCTTGCTTGACCACTGACCCTTTCTGAGAGGGAAAATGAAATCCAACCTTACCCCGTCCCAGGCCCTTAACATGTTTCATAAAGGTGAAGCAAAATAACATAATATGGTGTGCAAACTTTTATGTTCTCCAGAGGAGTTTATCAACTGAATGTTGGACAGAAGCTCATCTTCCATATTGGCTGGAATGCAGAGTCTCTTTTCCCAGATGTGACTTGCTCCAAGGCTCTTTTGCCTCTAGGAAGTCTGGGAAAATTATAGACAAAGGGCACAACAGAATAGGGAGGAAAGAAACTTTTCATTATTTTCTCCTTGTTTTACTAAGTTCAGTTTTGGGGATTTCAGGTTACAAAACTATTAACAGTATCTGCAAAAACAGGGAAGTGCAAAACTGAAGTATAAACCAGGAAAAGACTTTGAGTTCTTTTGTGCCTTCTCATCTTTTTTGAAAACTTTCTGGAGCGATCCCCTGATGTATAGATTAATCCTAAAAAGCAGGCATTGGAGCCAGGGGAGTAATCTGCCAGAAGGACGGGGGCAGAGGTCAGATCCAACCAGTTCTCACCACTTCTCTAGAAGGGGTTACTATTTTTTTCTGAGTGCTGAGAAGGGGTTACTAAAGCAACCTCCCTGCCCAATAGGGACTGGAGGTGCGTGTATGCGGCGGCGCCAGTGTTTGAATTCCACACACCATTGGAACCTGTTATTAAAATTTTTGGATCCCACCACTGGACCCCAGTCAATTGACCTCAGGCACCACCCATTAGGTCACGCATGGATGAGCTGCAAGGAGCTCATGGATGAGCTCCATGGGAAACCTTCACCAAATGGCAGCGGTACAGAGAATCACTGCAGCAGTACACAAAATGGCGAATACAACAGTAAAACTGAATAGAGCTTCATGCAGGAGGTAGGAAAGAAGATTTATTTTGGCTGGCAATACTTTTAGCTGGCTGTTTTCAGCGGGCTGTGTGCAAACTCAAAAAGTCAAAATTAATCTCTTTGAAATGTGTGTAGGACATTTTATTTCTGCTGACACTCCTTAAAGGTAGAGAAAATGTCTATTAATGGGAAAGCAAGTAAATCCGGGGGGGGGGGGGCATTGCTATTAGGACTAATGCTTATTTTAAAAAGAAATGTGAAGCTGAATCTCTGGATAGAGAGTAAAGAAATTAAAAATAGAACATAAAAAAGATCAGAACAAAAATACCTATCGAAAATTGAAAGCAGTGAAAGCAAAGTTAGACAAATTAGAAACTGAAGATACTCATAAAAATATATTGATTTAAGACAAAATTATTTTGAACATGGCAATAAGGATGGTACATTTCTAGCATACAAATTAAAGAACTAGAGAGCCAAGAATATGATAGAATATATTCAAAATGAAAGTGGAAACAAGCTAGTAAACTTGGAACAAATAACAAATGCGTTGGAAAATACTATTACAAATTCTTTAAATCCCAAGGACTGAAAAAAACAAGAGATTATAAAATGTATAACCAAATTCAGATTCCAAAATTAACAGAAAAAGATAAATAGGCTTTGGAAAATCAAATGGTATCGAACGAGCTTTGAAAGGCAATAGATAGCTTAAAAATAATAAAGCAACTGGTTTTGATGGACTAACATAGGTGGATTCCACACAGCACAAATATAATGTCTTTTGGATGTTATAAAAAAAAACGTTTTGGGGAAGAACTTCGCACAGCTCTCTCCCCCAAAATGAGTTCAGGCCTTTATATTCCTATCAACCCAGGTGTTTTAAAAAATCACTAAACTAGTGATCCCCCCCCCCCCCCAACCCAGGTTGAAGCCGTGTCCTGCCTGCTGAGCAAACACAAGCAGGCAGGAAACTCTTTATTCCTCCTGCCCAAACTTTTTATTTTTATTTCCATCGCTTGTGCCCGCCATTTTGTGTGCTGCAGCAGATTCTTTGTGAAGATTCCCCATGGAGATTTCCTCTGCTTGCAATTCATCTATTTGCTATTTTCCTGTAAAAATAAATGGATAAAGTTTGTCTTGCCTAGTGATCCAATGCACATATCGTTTTTCCTTTTTTTTGTTTAGTGGGGGATGTCTGTGAAGCTACTTCAACACAAATGTGCGCATATTGCAGCTTCTCTAATCGTGTTGCCATAGCTTTGCAGACATCCCCCTCAAAACAGCAAAAAAAGGAGAAACGACACATGTGTGGGATCACTAGGCAAAACAAACATTAATCATCTACTTTTTACAGTGAAAAAGCAAATGGATGAGCTGCCAGCAGAGGAAACCTCCATGGGGAATCTTCATGGAGAATCCGCTGCAGCACACAAAATGGCAGGTACCACAGTGAAACAGACAAGAGCTCCATGCAGCAGGTGGGGGAAAAGATCTGCTTTGGCTGGCAACACTTGTGTTTTACTGCGCTGTGGGAACGCAAAATGCCAAAATGGATCTTTTTATAAAATCCTAAAGACGTCATATTTTAGCTGTGCGGAATCCACCCATTGTTAGAAGCAATAAATTATGAAGAAATCCATGCCCTGGCTTAGATGTATATCATGTCACACAATATAAAAGGTAGATTATTTTGTACATTTTTGGTTAAAAAGTAGAAATGATCAAATTTGGGATAAATTTTGTAAATAACAATTTTCTTTTTTTTTTAGATAGCAATACCTGGCTATAATTAAAATATATTTCTTTCGATGATGCATGTTTTAGAAAATGGTTTAGTTTTGACCACTGAGGAAGGCTTTGGGGGCTAAAATGTGTAGGGTCTTAATCGATCATTTGATATGGACTTCAACTATATATTCTGTATTGTTAATTTTTTTTAAACTAGAAAGTTGCAGTTTATACCTGTGGTGTTTTAAATTGATTATTTGTGTGTACCTTATAATAAATCTTTGGTTTATTTTATTTGTGTAGCTTATGAATAGCATATATTGAGTTATGGTTGAGTTTATGTTCCCTTTTGCCTGCTTGGAGTGGGGTAATTGTACCACAGCTGGTTAAAGTGTAGCCACAGGACAACTGAAAACCACCAAAGAGGCTTGCTGCATCACAGCCAGCAAGCCAACAGCAATGCTGCCCCTTCTTCTGTGAAAGTGGCCTTGGCAGCACAATAGGCTGCAGCACTGGCCCCTTCCGCACACGCAAAATAATGCGTTTTCAAACCACTTTCACAACTGTTTGCAAGTGGATTTTGCTATTCCACACAGCTTCAAAGAGAACTGAAAGCAGTTTAAAAGTGCATTATTCTGCATGTGCGGAATGAGTCACTGATTTAGCCAGTGTAAGTCTGTGCCAACAAATGGGGGCATTCCCAGGCCAAAAGGACTCAGGAAGCCTACTAACACTAGCTCTGCTCCACGGAGCACCCCTTTTTGGCACTGGTGTGGGCTCCTGCACTGGACAAGTGCTGCCACCACAGCTGTGCAAGCACATGGATATCACGCTGCCATGCCACTCCCCAGCACCAACGTAAATGCCTCTGCACCAGTATAAGTGTCCCTTCCATCAGTGCAAGTGGAATTAATGTCAGTACCGGCCAGTGGTGGGATTCAAATAATTTAACAACTGGTTGTTTACCAGCACCATTTTAACAACTGGTTCTGCCAAAGTGGTACAAATCTACTGAATCCCAACATGCCAGGGCCATGCTGCCTTCTAAGCAGTTTCAGCCCCCACCCCAGAGGTGGGATCCAACCAGTTCTCACCACTTCTCTAGAAGTGGTTACTAACTTTTTCTGAGTGCCAAGAAGGGATTACTAAAGCAACCTCCCTGCCCAATAGGGACTGGAGGTGCGTGTGTGCGGCGCCGCCACTGTTTGAATCCCACCACCATCGGAACTTGTTATTAAAATTTTTGGATCCCACCACTGCCCCACCCCACCCCCTGATTGCACCGTTAGACATCTTGCAAAAATGTAATTTAAACTCTATAGCTAAACAGGAAGTATATGATATAGATATATAATTATTTGACTACAGGCAACACTATCATTGACTTCCAAGAAGTCTATCAAATAAGTAGTGGCAATATTAAATGATCTGAACTTAGAAGCTTCTTGTTTAGATGCGTGCATTCAGGGCCAGGGATAAGCAGCTTGATAAAATTTGAGGAAATTATAACCAAAAATCAGGAGAAGATACTTTCCAAAATTCTAGAGATTTTATACCAAACATTAAACGTGTCCAAACAAGTGGGAATTTGGGTTATGAAATTCCTGAAGAAATGTGGACATATGTCTTTATCAATGGCATTTATCACCACTTATATTAGCTAAAATCTACACTGAGGGAATATGCAGGACATATTTGGTTTTGAAGTGATCTGCATATATGGTGATCATGTTGCAAAGCACAAATCTATTGGTCCTCTGTTGTGGATTATCTAAAAAAAAAACTTTGATGTAGATTCCCCCTTTTCTGCCAAGATTATGCTACTAATCTATACAGCCCTTTTCCTGAAAGGTAAGGAGAATTTAATTAAACAGCTGTTAACAGCTGCTAGATTTGTATTTGCGCAATATGGGAAAACAGACTCAAGTTCTACAGTAGATGAGTAAATTCTGAAATGTATGGAAATTGACAAATTTCAAGAGATGATATGATTTGTCACATTTGCAAAGAATTTGGGGAGCATTTCTTGTAAGAATATGATGTGTTTATGTTTATTTATACATTACAGTACAATAAAAAAATTTCTGCAAAAAAAAAGTTGACTAGTCTATTGTCAAAGGCTTTTACGGCCAGATTCAACTGATTCTGGTGGGTTTTCCAGGCTGTGTGGCCGTGGTCTGGTGGATCTTGTTCCTAACGTTTTGCCTGCATCTGTGGCTGGCATCTTCAGAGGTGTATCACAGAGTTGACTAGTCTGTTGTCTTCTTTAGGGCAATTTACTCTCCATGTAGTGCCACCTGACCAGTCTCATAGATTTAATAGAGAAAGTGCACATAATGGGGCACTGCATTGTGGAGAGTTGTCTGTCAAAAACCTTTCAAAAGGCAGACTAAGAATGGTTCATCCAGAAAACACAAATGGTAGGCATAGAATAATATTCATATAAATTAATTATAATGTTTCATTGCTTGTCCTAGATGCTATTGGCCATGACAAACTTTGAAAGAGCCATCATGAGCCAAATCAAATTACTTCAGTCATAAGATACGAGTAAGCTGTACTAGGTATTGACGGTATCTTTTACTTATTAAAATTAACCAAGAAAGCAGGAATTCCTGCTGTTTCAGTCATGTAAAAAGTGTCTGTTTTGAGAATGGCTTCAAATTCAGCTACAGAAATAAGAGGGTACATATTAAAATATAATTTCACGAAAGCACTGTAATGTTATCTAAAACTTGTAATTATAAGAAAGACGAACTGGTAGTAAACATTTTAATAGTCATTCTGATGGAAATTTCCTTTAAAGAAAAATGAACGCAGAACTTTTTAAAAAGATGTTAGGGAAGGTATCAGAAATGAACATGTTTAATTAGTTTACATAAATGGGCAGCAAAGGAGGGAGGGACTACTCAGTTTTGAAATAATTATCTAAGATGAAATATTCATGCACGTCATGCTGAACTTCTCTAAAACATTAGCTTCAATTAGCTGCATATTTTACAAAACTGAGTTATTTACTAAATGAAGTCAAATTAAGTCCCACTCTGGGGGACTGGTAATTAACTATGAAAAAACCAAAATAATGGTCTTTCCTAGAAGACCCCCTAGTCATACATGGACCATCAATAACAGACCCATAGAACAAGTTAACCAGTTCAAATATTTGGGCATAACTCTTACTAGCAACCTTAATTGGGCAGTACATAGGAAATTAGCACTCGCTGCAGCTAACAACAGTGCCCTAGCAATTCAGCGTTTCTTTTTCACTGTGGGCCACCAGTATATACCATCCGCATTGAAGGTGTTCAATGCTAAATGCGGCTCTCAGCTCCTCTATGGAGCACCTATTTGGATCGGAGCTATAAACAAAAATATAAACACAGCCCAGTCCCGTTTCTTCTACAAAATTATGGGCTTACCAAATTGTGCTTCATATGCAGCCCTATGTTTAGAACTCGGGCAAATATCATATGCCACGATGGCCTGGCTGAGAACTGTCAGATACTGGCTACGTATCCACTATTTGCAGGATCACTCCAGTTTGTTACACCTCATGCTTTCCGACTATGCAAATTCTAGGTGGCTGAAACTAGTTGAGGGAAAAATCAACACTCTTGGCTTTTCATTAGAGTCGTTAGTCCCTCTTTCCCTATCAGAAGCATATAGCTGCTTGAAAACTAAGCTATTAGAACAAGAGTATCGGGATATGATAACAGCTGCGAGGAAAACGTGTTCCCCCCCTGACCCTGCTTATTCCAATTGAACAAGGACACATGGCCAATTATTTACAGTGGATCACCAACCCTAAATTAAGAAGAGCTTTAACACTGGCCAGATTCAATCTAATGCCTTCTATGCTGCTCTATGGCAGATATCAACAAATTGATAAACAGAGGAGGCTATGTCCATGCAATATGGGTCAGGTGGAGACACTCGATCATACCCTCTTTCATTGTGTAAGGTTTGCAAAAATCAGAATGTCACAATCTGCACTTATCCCATTTCTGTATAACAATCTAACTGATGCTCTTAAGATACCTATGCTTTTGAACAACATGGATCCCACAGTGTGTGAGAATGTAGCAAAATTTCTGCTAACAATAATAGACGTAAGTCTAGATGAATACCAACCAATGTCTATGTATTATGACCACATATAGCCAGCAGTAATTTTGCTAGCTTCTGTCAGTATCCGATGACGTTTAAGTGAGTTAACTTAGCTGAAGGAATGTCCTATAGTTACAGAAGGACCATGTATATATTTTAGTATTTAGTATTTTAGTACCAGTGTCTATAATTGTGAGCAATAATGGGCAAATTTTGTATGCTGATTTTGTATGTTTATTTTATGCCAATAAAGGCTTGTGACTACAGAAATAAGAGGGTACATATTAAAATATAATTTCACGAAAGCACTGTAATGTTATCTAAAACTTGTAATTATAAGAAAGACGAACTGGTAGTAAACATTTTAATAGTCATTCTGATGGAAATTTCCTTTAAAGAAAAATGAACGCAGAACTTTTAAAAAAGATGTTAGGGAAGGTATCAGAAATGAACATGTTTAATTAGTTTACATAAATGGGCAGCAAAGGAGGGAGGGACTACTCAGTTTTGAAATAATTATCTAAGATGAAATATTCATGCACGTCATGCTGAACTTCTCTAAAACATTAGCTTCAATTAGCTGCATATTTTACAAAACTGAGTTATTTACTAAATGAAGTCAAATTAAGTCCCACTCTTCAAGAAAGTATTATTGAACAGAAAGTTGCAACGAAAAGCCACAAGGGCATAAGAACAAACAATTAGTCAAACAGTGGGTCTTTTAATCTTGAATCTAGTCTCCGACAAAGTATTAGTGTTAGGTTAGGTTTGAGCAAGCGGATCAGAAGATATGAAACTAAAAAAAAATCTTTGCCATCCTTGGTCAATGATCGCTACCCAACTAAAGAACAGCTAGATTCAAGTCAGTCACACCTTAGAGACAAACAAGATTTTCTGGGTGTGAACTTTTGAGATTCAAATCTCCCATTGTTAGGTATCTGAGAAAGGGAAGTGAGTCTCGAAAGGTCATGCCCAAAATACCTTGTTGGTCTCTAAAGTGTGACTGAATTTGAATCTAGCTGTTCTACTGTAGACCAACATAGCTATGCTGTGAATAAGCCAAACTAAAGGACAATATGGGCTTTGCAACTGAATCATATTTTGTTTTTACATTATGTAGCACATGAGGTACATACACATACGTGCACATGTGGTGACCATGATGCTATGCCAATGTCCACTTGCTACAATAAAAACTAATGTTAATATTGTTCATTATCTTTAGTAAAACACATGATAAATATGCATTTTCCAATATCAAATATTTATAGTTTAGTACAGTGTAGTATTTATTTATTGTGAATAAGCCATAACATACATGGATTAGCTTGGGACCCTAAGGCTCAAGGGGCCCTTGGGCAATTGCCCAGCACACCCATGCGTTAAGATGGCCCTGTGTGTGTGTGTTCTGGATCCATGCACACAATCCCACTTGTATGTGGGCTCCTCCCTTTGCTCCTGGAAATGCTGGTCGTTTTCCTCTTCAGTGCTGTTTTTCCTAGATGTCCCTTCACGACTGGTAAGTATCACCCCTCCCAGAAACTCTATCCAACTTCTTCCTTTTTTCTTAGCTCTTGTATGCTGTGCACCAATGTTCATTATCTAAATATCCCCTTCGGGGATTGGGCGGTATATAAGACTGATAAATAAATAAAATAAAATGATATTTTCTTTAGTAAGACCAATTTTAATTATACAACTCCCTGCTCATTTGAGAGGTTGAACTCAGGACTATCCTGGTATGCATAGGTTAAAGATTTCAGGTACCCCCTCTCATTCTCTGTCTCCAGATAATTTCCCCAATCAAAGAAGAAATAGCTACCTTGTTGATAAGAAAGTATGAATCTCCCTCAGTCCTACTCTCCATTTTTCCTGTCCTTGTGGCAGCATCACCTCCCTCCAACCACTGGGGAGCTTTAACAGATTTTTAATAGTAGTGATTGCTAGCACTATAAGACTGTTCTTATTAGGAGACACATGACAAGAAAAACTGAGGATACTGATGCCATATGGAAGTCTTTCTGATCTTCAGCCAGTAAACCAGCCTAGTTCTTTTGTTCTCAGCAAATGGACTGTAGAATAAATCTTTAACTCAGGGGAAGACCTGTTAGATAAACTTAAGCGGTTTCCACATGGGGAAACAACAGCGCTCCAGGGATGGAAAAAAAACGGTCCCTGGGGCACTGTTCGCACAGGAGGCGCTGCTGCATCACAGCAGCGCTGGCTGCTGCATCACAGCAGCGCTGTCCTGGCTCCCCTGAAGTGGTGCGAAGACGCCACTTCTGAAACTCGCTTGGGGGGCAAGTTTGTTGGAATTCACCAGTTGCCACCCATTGCTGAGTGAACAGCAGCAGGTGGAAGCCGGCGTATTCCCGTGGCACTCCCGAACAGCTGCCTACCTTTTCCCTGCCTTTTGTCGCTCCGAGGAGGGAAGGGGACACACCTCCTTGCCTCAGTCACTTCAGCCATCGCTCTGGTCAGGGGGCGTGTCCCCTTCCCTCCTCGGAGCAACGAAAGGCAGGGAAAAGGTAGGCAGCTGTTCGGGGGGCTGCGCATCAATCATGCCGATGCAAGCCTGCGAGCCTGAATGTGCGGAAACCGCCTTAGAGTGTCTGATTAAGACTGAGCCTCATAACCACCAGTTATTGCAAAGATCAATGGAAGTTTTGGCCACTCAGCACATCCAAGTCTAAGTCAAGAACCCACATTATCTTGAAAGCATGTTCATCACAATAATTTTACAGCTTAAAATTAAAGCATGTGAGAGCATCTGGCAATAAAAGCAGCTTCTGTTTTGCTGACTGTGAGATAGTGACCATGCATAACAGCCAGGCCACCTGCTGCCTGGATTGCAGGCTGCTGCCTTAATTTCTGTGGCAGTATATGATGCCTGGAGCTTCTGGTGGCAAAAGAAAGGTTGGTTTCAGAAATCTGGTCCATGTATCCATAACTTGCCTTACACACTTGGGTGCTGGATAGGTCCAAGTGGTAGGTTTTCATCCTAACTTTCCCACAGCCTCATTGTTAACACTACTAAAGCACCATAGTGTATTGCATTGGAACACTTTTATCTCTTTTCTTCCTGGAAGGTTACATCCTTAGGGACCTATATCATTTTTATCTGCAGTCTCTTTCATTATCTGCTATTGACTGTATTTAACATATAAGCAGCTTATCAAAAGGCTGCTGTAGGAAGTAAATAGCCTGGGATGGTATGGATTCCTTAACCCGTAAGCATTTTGATGTTTATCATCTTCAGTGTCACAGGGTCTGCATTAATTACCCCAGTTTCCATTTCAGAGGATTTATTCTGATGAATAAATCTAGGCTGCTTCCACTGTGATAGGAACAGTTATGTTTTTTAGGTTAACTTACACAGATTCACCTTCTTACGGTCCTGAAAAAAAAATGCTACCACAAAGTGAGATCTGATCTTATATGGACTTACACACACTGTAGCTGTCAGACAGGTTGTTTCTATGAAGATAAATTCAAAGCATTTGGAACTATTACAGCTGGCCTGCAAATCCCTTTTCATTTATGTTCTACACATTAGCCAGAGGGTGAGATTTCCCGGCACATCATGAAGAGGATCTATTACTATCCTGTTTGCCCTGGCTGGAATTTCTCAGTGAAGGCTCATGCCAGTCCTAGAAAGCATTGGCTAACTTTACCATTCAGTAGTGGTGACAGAATTCATTTCTTATTTAGTTGGTTGCTCTACTAGCACCAATATTCAACCAAGTGAAGCTTTTTAAACCTCTGAAATTAAGAGAAATTTAGCAGAAATTAGGTTTAAGGGCAGTGGTGGGATCCAAAAATTTTAATAACAGGTTCCGATGGTGGTGGGATTCAAACAGCGCCGTCGCCGCCGCACACACGCACCTCTAGTCTCTATTGGGCAGGGAGGTTGCTTTAGTAACCCCTTCTCAACACTCAGAAAAAATTAGTAACCACTTCTAGAGAATTGGTGAGAACTGGTTGGATCCCACCTCTGTTTAGGGGTAGAGGTTAGCTGTTTGTTGTGATAACAATCATGGCTATTCCATATTTATTTGCAAACTTTAACCCTTTTCCACAGCTTTAAATTATACAATTATATAATTACACAAATTTTGAAAGGGTATAGTATTAGGTTTTGTGATAGCAATAACTATAAAATATGGCCATTAAAAATTGCATACAAAACCTTGAAGGCTGAAAAATGAGTCTGGCTCCTAAATTTTATTTAAATAAAGTATTCAGTTTATATCAACTGGCGCTAAGGCACACATGCTACAGAAGTAGTAGTGTTTCGAATACTGGAATGAGTTGTTCCACTTGATACACAGATACATGATTTTATACACACACCACGTATATATATATGAATGATATTACCCCATGGCCTTCATCAAACAAAGCTAAAGCAAAGTCAGACTGATTTTTGAAAAAGACCGGACTTTGGCCTCTTCCGCACATGCCGAATAATGCACTTTCAATGTACTTTGCAGCTGGATTTTACTGTGTGGAATAGCAAAACCCACTTGCAAACCATTGTGAAAGTGGATTGAAACTGCATTATTCTGCATGTGCAGAAGGGCACTTTCTCCTTGCTAAAAACTGAGAGCAAAATAACTTGGGTCTGAAAGAGGGTAAGTATTTAGCAACTGGCACAGCCCATTCAATATTCTTGGATCAGCTCATTCAGGACCACATTGAACTAAAAAGGCCAAGGGATCCCTTTCAGCAGCGATGTGGTTGACAGGACTCAAAGCACATAGTATAATGAAGGAACTTTCTATCTGTTCACCTGAGCTGATCTCAAGGGAACTGTGTGCCTAAAAATGTTTCAAATGAGCTGTGGTTCTTAGCACCAGTTGTGACCGAATTCAGCCTACCATTTCCTACTGAATTATTTTAGTACAATTAAGAAAAACAATAGGGATAAGCTTTAACCATACTTACAGTGTTCTTGGTAATAATGATAAAAAATGAGGTTGGAAACTGGATAATTTTGCCAAAAGGCAATTTAATTTTAATTAATTTAATTTGCCGAAAGGCAAATTAAGTTATTAACAACATTTTCAATAGCATGAGTTTTGTGATGGCGGAAGTCACTGAATTTTCAGTGCTGATCTGGAGCTTATACATTCTTAATTGAGTACAAGAAAATTGGCCCCTTTTTTCTGCTTGAAATATGTCTTCATTGTCCACATTAGGAAAAAGATTTGTTTATTTTTCTTTCCCACCTGTACTATGGCCCCGATCCAAAGAAATACTGCAAAGAATAATGTACCTACTTTTGTACTTGAAGTTCCAAAGACATATAGCATCTGAGCAAAAGCTTTTTTTGGCCCCAATGAGTTCTCAGGTAAGGGTTTCTTTTATTACCTGCTTGTCAAATATCTGAAGGCTACATGGCTTGTGGGCTGCATTTTTAAAAAGTGAATTACAAGTTGTGTAGGCCTGCAGTTAATGATCAAGGAGGCCAATTTTACAGATGGTGCAAAACTGCATAACTACATCAATCTTGGAGAAAGAAACAGGACTTTAACAAAATCTTGATTCTCAATCTAAATTAGTGGACGTCCAACTGCATGTCATACAGGTTATGAACAATTTTGGAATGGTACATACAACAGAAGCCAGCAAAATGGCCTCTTGGGAAGATTTAAAAAAACTCCAGAAGCGAAGCAGAGAATCTCCAAGGACCACATATTTCACTCTGGATACATTAATTTGCAATAAGTAGCTCTCCGTAGCTCTGGCTGATTCCGCATGGGCCAAAAACAGCGGTGTGAAAACGGTGTGAAAACAGTATAAACCCTTTTACACCGTTTTAAACCCTTTTACACCATTTTCACACCATTTTCACACTGATGTTTTTGGCCCATGCGGAATCAGTCTCTGTTTGCTTACTTTCACCCCTACTGATTTTGATCAGGTGATGAAAATAGATAATATGTTTTATGTGGGAATTCCATCAATGCTATACTGTCATAGGGTTTCCAACCTTTAGGGGAAACCTGGAGATCTCCTGGAGTTACAGCTAATTTCCAGGCTTCAGCGATCAGTTCCCTTGGAAAAAATTACTGCTTTGGGGTGAGGACACTCTTGTAATTTACTCATCTTTTGTTTCTCCCCTACCCGAACCCTATCTTCTCCAGGTTCCATCCCCAATTTCCCAACCCTGAGTTGGCAACCCTATACATTAACTATCTAAGCAAAGTAATAAATGTAGGCAGTCCCCCTGCCCCTGGAACTCCATAATGTCTTCTCAGAACTGTCCATTCCTTGCTATGATGTGCTCAATGACAACAGAGCTAAAGAAAGAACACTCTGCCTTTCAGCCTTCCTCATTTTACATGCAAAGCTTGCTATGCAGCAGCATAGCTTAGGAATTTAGCAGCCATGAGATAAGATGGCAGGTCCGAATATAAATCAGTATCAAATTAAAGAACAGGGAGAAGAAAACAGGAGTAAACAAAGGACCACAATTCCCACAACCGAGGGGAAAAAGTAGTGGGGACCTCTAAGGACCATGGGGATAGCAATATTTATAAATGTATAGAATAAAGAATGAACGATAATGCAGCCAAGTCTGTAGGTGATGGTGAAAACCCAAGCAGAAAACAAAGGGGTCCAAAAGGATCTCTCCTAATATGTTGTATGAAGGCAAGGGCCTTCACAGCCCTTGAAAAAGCAAAAAAGTGTGACACAAATTTTGTAAATAAATAAACTAAAATGAACGAGGAACAAAATGGCAAATGAGGTTCAGTATACATAAGTATATAGTCATGTGCATGGGCAGGGGGGATTCATATGTATACTGAGAGGGTCTGAACTGGTAGTGTCTACTCAGAAAGGAGATCTTGGGGTTGAGGTGGATACCTCAAACATCAACCCCATGAGTGAAAATATCAACATGGTTTATACATTTAAAATATTTGTACCCCATTGTTCTTCCCAACGCAGGGTCCAAGGCTTATGATAAATATCAAGAAAATCAGGCCATTATTTACACCATAGCTACTTGCCACATTAAACAGCCCACGGTCGCCAGTCAGTAAACATTCCTTCAAATATATGTGTACAGTGGTGGTGAAAAAGGCACGGTTTATGTTCTGAATTATTTTTTATAAAGACTGAAAACAAAATTGTTTCTATCATTACACTATTAAATGAATTTACAGGGAAACTGTAGGTTTCCTAGAAAAGCTACAATACAGCTGGAAAAGATATTGATAAGAGCTAAAACAAAATCAAGATGCTGGTGTACCTTATAAAGGAAAACTTAAAACACTGGAACTTTTTAGTTTAGAAAAACAGTTTTGAAAAAAGTAGGTGACATGATAAAACTGACTAAAGTATGCACTTCATGGATTAAATAAATCTTTTCTCACTCCCGTAATATGAGAATTTGCAGTCACCCAATTAAACTGATTAGCAGGAGACACAGAACAAATCAAAGCAAGTACTTTCTCATAGAACACATAATAAGCTTCACTGCTGCAAAAAGTGGTGATGACCACTGACTTAGCTTCAAAAGTGGATCTGGAAAATTAATGGAGGATACGTCTATCTACTGTTACGAGCCATGACAGCTAAAATGAACCTCTAGGTTTAGAGGAATTTTGTCTGTGTTTAATATGGAGCAACTGGGGAGAGCTGTCACATTATGATCTGCATGTGGAACCTGGTTGGCCATTTTTGAGTGCAAGATGCGGGATCAGGTGCACCCTTGGTTTTGTCTAACAGGGCTTTTCATACATTTGGAAAGCTGAGATCAGGTCCCTCTTTTGCCATCTGGGAAATATATGGGAAAGCCTATAAACTACAGCCATTTCCATTTATTTTAAGTATGCTATTTCCAACATAGTTCTTGTTTCCTTTGTCGGAAAAAATAATAACCAACATGTAAAAAGAGAGTATAAGACGTCTGGGTTCTAAGTCTGTAACAACATATTGTTGGATATTTTGCTAGTATCATGCTATCACAGTCATTTGCCTCCTGGATCATTTTGACCACAAAGAAAAATCCAGTTGAAAATTATTCCTGTTTTCCAGTGAAAGGAAATATCCAATGTGAATTCAGAACAATAAAAGCCCATCACCTGCCCAGGAGTTAGAGAAGGCTTGCCATCTCTGGCCACACTTTGGCTCACTCCACACATACAGAATAATGCACTTTCAAACTGCTTTCAGTGCTCTTTGAAGCTGTGCGGAATAGCAAAATCCACTTGCAGACAGTTGTGAAAGTGGTTTGAAAACACATTATTTTGCGTGTGCGGAAGGAGCCATTGATATGTCAGTTTGGCATCCCAAAGTAGCTGAAATTCAGTCATTTACTAACCCCAAAAGATAGACTAAATGCTTGAATGGTCCCCTCTTGAGAGAACAAAGATAATGCAACCTATTATTGGGTCCAACAAGGCAGCATAAGTAGGAAATCATGTATCATATACAAGGTGCAAAGAACGGGTCACTGTGAATGTCAGAGGGTGAGATGCATGAATTTGAGATAACAACTACATTTAAAGAATTTAGAAATGGGGGAGGGGAGAATTAACAGAAAAGTGGAGCCACTAATGAAGAGAATGAAAGAAGAGACACATGAAAGAATGGAGAAGTACCTTTTCTGACTACCATTAGGGAAAAAGCCATGAAGAATAAATCCAGCAGTTCCATCATCACTCTGTCTCAAATGTCTCAGTGATCTTCAAGGCAGTGGAAAAAAATGGCCCAGTAAGTTCTTCATCTCACCCTCTAGACCTTGCAAATAGTTTCCAGACCAGTTTCTGTGAGTCTCTTTGTTACTGTGGTTTGTTATCAGGAGGAAGCTGTCAGCACTCCCCGAGTCCTGGTGGCAACTCAAGCAGACTGAAAAGAGAACCAAATAAGAGATCAGTGTTGTCTGAATGCAAATGGAAATTCTTTGGGAATGTCTTTGGAAAGTGCATATGATACTACTGACCACCAGAATCCCCAAGGAATAATTGAACAAGATGAACAAAGGCTTTAAAAAAGTTAGCACAGGACTTTCGGAAGTAGCTTCTTCAGTTGGTGAGCTGCTCCATAAACTAGATATTAATGCTTCATGAAGACCTGACTTTCAGTGGAGACTGCTGATTCCAGTAAGATAATTAACATCTCAGTGATTTTCCATATCTTTTTATCTATTGATCCAATATTTCTACAAAAGCTGTTAGGATAACAGTTTAATTGCCATCCTAATATAACTTCTGTTTTAATTTTTTCTCATATAACAGTAGAAATCAATTAGTTTTTTTGTGGCTGGAAAGACTGGGCATTTGAACATATGATTTCAGGCCTCTAAATGATTTCTGAACAATAAACAATCCTTTAGGATTCTTCAGGGCTCTAAAAGTGAATCGACCACATGGCTTTTTCATCAGGCTTTTAGCACTTGTACTAACATTTCCATTGGATTGTGCATACAGTAAGCTTTAACCTGGTTCCCCTGTATAGATACATCAAAGGGAACCACAAAGAAACATGCAGACAAAACTGTCACCACCTACACTTACAATTATCTTCTACAGTTCTTCACACAAAGAAAATCTTCTCTAACACCCCTCAGGATGCTTTGAATTGCTGCCCTCTAATGGAAACAAGCTAATACTACAGAAATATACCAATGGGGTGTGCTATAAAGGTAATATAGAATGATTACCCACTCATTGAGATGTTAATTATCTTACTGCAAGCAAGCAAACAAAGCATTTATTGAGATGTTAATTATCTTACTGCAAGCAAGCAAACAAAGCATTTATTGGCATAAATAATTATCTTACTGGAATCAGCTGTCTCCACTAAAAGTCAGGTCTTCATGAAGCATTAATATCTAGTTCATGGGACCTTGTGGGATTTCAGAAGCTAAGCAGGGTCAGTCCAGGTTTTTAGGTGTGGTAGGGAGACTACCAGGGAAGTCCAGGGTTCCAGTGTGGAGGCAAGCAAAGGCAAATTGCCACTGAATGTCTCTTGCCTTGAAAACCCAAGGGGTTGCTATAAGTCGGCTGTAACCATGATGGCCATTTCTACCAGCCCCATTGATCGAAAGTGACATCAGCAACTTTACCTTGTATGTAGATGGTATATAGTGGTATAGGCACTCCAGCAGGGGCCTATAAGGATCCTAGCTGTCACATTATGAACCAGTTGAAGTTCCAAATTGTTTTCAGGGGCAGCCCTATATAGAGTATGCTATCCTGGATATAAAAATCCTGGATATTTGCAAGGCATATATGAGTGTGGCGCCCCAGGTCAACTCTCTCAAATTCATCCATTTCAATCACAATTTGTATTCCAGCAGGCATTTGAGCCATATCCAATGTGTAATCCATACTGTTGAGTTTACCTTCTTGCCTGAACTTCCTTGACTGGCTTTAGTGAGGGTGAGGTGCACTGTTGGTGCAGCAGGTTACATTGGTATGGGTCCCAGGGGTGATTTCAGCAAGGCATGGGGTTATTCTGCTGTATCGTTGTTATTTAGAGAGGAACAATTTTGTCAAGCTATATTACTCCTGCTTGAGCCAGTAAAGCAGCATGGATTTTGTGCCACTAGTGACATTACCTAAGAATATACATATGTGTGTATGTGTGTGTTTGTATATTCACACACACACACACACACACACACACACACACACACACACACACACACACACACACACACCCATGCTTTGCTGTTTGTAACAAGCTGTTTGGCTGTAACTAGACAGAATATTCTCGGGGGGTGGAGGAGGCTTGTTGAACCATTATTTGGAATGTAATTCATGTCAGATGTTTCATCTTCCTCTTTATTTGTTATTTAAATTAGTTCAGGTTGTGATTGCTAAGATCATGCTAGATCAAGCAGCATGTAAGCACTGCAACATATGTCCTCTTGGCCACGTTCAGTTCCACTTGCTTAATGCGTCTTACTTCAAAGGCTTGTTCTTTATTTTGAAACGCTGAAGCCAGAGACTGGAACATAGGACATGGCACTTGTTCTGCAGATTCTGTGTGCTTTTTGAAAAATCATAAACTAGAAAGAAACTACACTACTACACCAATGCTAGTGGCATTAAAGAATAAAGTGTCAGATTTAATGCAGTGTTTGAAAATAACATATCCAAGTGAATAATGATCCCATGGGTGGATCATTAATGATACCTACCCTGATAGTACAACAAGAACACAGAAAAAGCTTTTAAAATATTATACTCAGCTTGGATATCCTAATAGAAGGTAGGCATTGTGTGTCACTACGAAGTGGTCAAGCTTTGTGCAAAACAGGCTGTCACTGGGAGCCCCGTCTTTGATGGCTCATTGGCTTTTTGGAAGAATCCACACTAGCTAAGATCCACCCAGAGGATCTTTACTGCACAAAGATCAAAGGACATTATGTGCCAGTAACTTAGGACTCAATTCCTTCTTTAAGGTTGTTTCTGCACTGCACAATTATACCGGGAAAAATTGGTATCTTACAATTCAGGACTATTTTATCCTGGTTTCTCCCTTCGCATGGCTGCCCGTTTCTGTGAAGGGATCGAGTGAAGACTGGGAGGAAATACTCCAGTTTGTTTCGCACGAGCCCAGGTCTTTTGTATTTATACTGCAAGTGTATCCGCACATGTGCAAACATCCCCAGTGTCCCATGTTCTGATTGGCTGTTGTATTTGGGCTGCTGACCCCTCCTTAACACTGAACTCAAACTGGCCATTTCCCACCCAAGGTCTGTTTTGGGCCATTGCCACCCCCATAAAAAGGCTGTGCTTCTGATTGGGTGACCCACAGCGACTGGGGGAAAATGAAGCCCCCCCCTTTTCCAGTTCTGGATAGGGCCCAGCGCAGGCCTTAACATGGCAAGCAGCAGCAAAAAGCAATGGGGCACAGCATCACGTCACATTCCCACTCACGTTCTCATATTTTTGTGGAAAATGAGAGACTCTCCCCACCATGATATGCCCACTAACATTTGACCCAAAATGCCTATCTCCCTAGCTAGGCACTCCAAGCAACCAGTATATGAACAGAAAAGAAAACTGGGACATTTTGGGACTCCACTCCTGATTAATCCAGGCGAAATGGCACCCTGTCGATACCATGAGCAGAAAACATGCTTGGGAAAATGTTTTGGGGAGGATGGGCTGCAACTGTCAGCAGCGGCTCAGAAAAGTTGAAAACTGACATGACATCAGGTGGGGAGATCAGGTGGCTGGTGGGAAAAATAAACTGGTTCTGCTCCCTTGGTGTTTGTATGGTAGCTGGTTCACTGTGGGATTTTTGAAAACAATTGCCAAATTAATGTATTGTCGAAGGCTTTCACGGCCGGAATCACTTGGGTGCTGTGTGGTTTCCGGGCTGTATGGCCGTGTTCTAGCAGCATTCTCTCCTGACGTTTCGCCTGCATCTGTGGCTGGCATCTTCAGAGGATCTGATGTTGGAAAAGCAAGTGGAGTATATATCTGTCCAGGGTGTGTGGGGCCCACACACCCTGGACAGATATATACTCCACTTGCTTTTCCAACATCAGATCCTCTGAAGATGCCAGCCACAGATGCAGGCGAAACGTCAGGAGAGAATGCTGCTAGAACACGGCCATACAGCCCGGAAACCACACAGCACCCAAATTGCCAAATTGGTGATTTTTGAAAATCCCGTAATGAGGGAAATATTGCTGGGCAAACCCACTTTAGGACTGGGAACCATGTGAACTTCTTGGCCAAACTGGGATATTTCCCTTTTTCAACCCAGGACAGAGGCGTAGCAGGGGAAAATAGTGGCTGGGGCAAAATGGTGCTCCCTGCGTCCCCTGCACCCCCACCCCTGACAGATAGCCATCCAGCCTCTGATTAAAAACCTCAAAGGCAGCATATTCTACTATCAAACAGCCCTAACTGTCAGGAAGTTCTTCCTAATGATTAGGTGGCATCTCTCTTCTTGGTACATGAAATGAGAACACCATCTTAACAAATAAAAATAGCTATGATGGGTTGGAACGTGACTAACAGCCTGATCCAATGGAAAAGAGGGGGAATGGGCTTGTAGAGCTGGCATGAGGCCACAACAGCACATTTTCCTACCCTTTGTTGGGATGGGTAAACTGGGAGATGGGGGGGACACTCAACCTAGAAGAGAGCCCAGCCCCTAGAGCTGAGTTGGCATCCAGGAGGATACCAGAGCTGCCGGGGGGATTCTGATACATTCCTGGGAGGGTGGCCAACCTTAGTCAACTTCCACAGGGACTTGTGAGCTGGGAATGCCAACCTAGCTGCCTCAGAGTAACACCACCCAAAAGGGTGGCATAACTCAGTTGAGCCCTATGGAGAGCTTTCCTTGTGCTGCCTGAAAGCCCTCTGGAGATGGCATGGCATCATGGTGGTGGAGCCATCCCCAGCAACAGTAGCCTCTGAATTGGGCTCATTCCATTCTGCCACTGCCAAAACCCAGTTTCTCTGATAACTGGGGCATCTAAAAGGGTTCTGATAAACAATGGGCTCTAAAGCTACCATAAAGCTTGAGACAAGCTACAAATATTACCCTGTTTCCCCTAATATAAGACATCCCCGAAAAATAAGACATAGTAGAGGTTTTGCTGAAGTGCGAAATATAAGGCATCCCCCAAAAGTAAGACATAGCAAAGTTTTTGTTTGGAAGCATGCCCGACGAACAGAACACAGGAAAAATAAGACATCCCCTGAAAATAAGACATAGCACATCTTTGGGAGCAAAAATTAATATAAGACACTGTCTTATATTCGGGGAAACACGGTATTATTATTTATTCAATTAAAGATTTTTTTAGATGGAACACTAAAGAACCTTTGAGACTCCCTTATCATTATTGTTTGAAATGCAAAAAAGAAAGCAAAAGAGAGCCATTCTGAAACCAAATGTATATTCTAGTCAAATATAGCTTTTGTACTACAGTGGCCAAAAACAGAACAAGTGCTTTCAATATCAAGAGTGAAAATACTTTTCAAGACAGTGAAATCATTCAAACATCAACATAACAAACTCCCCATTTTGAATGGATTATGATATCTTTGCATTTATCACATACAGGTTTGCCTGTCCTTGCTATGTATATAGTTGTTCTTAATTTTAATACTTTATTAATTGTAATTCTTTTTATTATTTTGCATAATCATGTAAATTTATTAGCACAAGGAAGGGGAAAGCAGCTAAGCAGGGCACTGAAACTCTTTATAACGCTGCCTTCCTTCCTTCCCCTCCCCATCCCCAACTATTAGTAGCATAACATATCTTCACTGTCATATTAGATAGAAATGTGCTTTTTATAAAGAAAAACCAAGATTCTCTGAAAACTACTTCCCTCACCCAGTATTACATTCTGGGCTTGTTGTTCTTGCTATGCTCCTGTGCGATTGTACTAGTCACATCTGTCCATGTTAGACAGACAACCCTGAGATGAAGGAAACAGCATCTGAATAAGTCTCTGGCTTGCATCACTGTTTATGTTCAAGTCTGTTTGACTTTAAAGGTCTATTACTAGTAGGCTGGACATTTGGATACAGCAGCAGCTTGTCACCAGCATCTTTGTACTCAAAAGGGATCTGAAAAGCCTAGATGATTGCAAGAGGAGGTTGTTGGGCACATGAAAGTTCGGCTTCCCTGCCAGGCTGCATAAAGTCTGTCTATCACATCTGTAGTTTAGCATTTAATCTGTCCATCACTGCTGTAACCCTACAACTGTATTGCAACACCCCTCCCTTCTATTCACACTATGAATGTTTGATTCCCCATGTTGCCTGAAAGAAAATGTCATTCTTGATTATTTGCTAATTACTCACCACCCTGAGCTGATTATTGTGGGGGCACACTAGTTAATGGCTGACTTAATTTATATGTATTCCAATTTGCCACTTAACTGCCCCTAGCAATGACTGTCTTTACAAATGCCTCATTAAGTTCCATTTAGTCAAATGTCTTTGCTCTGTGGTTTTTGAGAAGATGCTAAGAATCTCAGCTGGCCAATACTTTTCTCATTACAGCTACAGGTTACAAGTGTATATTGAATTTTTAATTAATATCCAAGTTTCATTACATTACTTAGAAACTGAATCATGCTAGCATATACTAAATGTTGAAATTCTGAATGTTTTGGTACTTTGGAACTGAGACATGCTGAGAGAGAGAGAGAGAGAGAGAGAGAGAGAGAAGTATACAAAGAAATTGAGTGCAGTGTCAATTTCACCAGTAACAAAAAGCATCCGTTGCAGTCTTAAATAAATTATAATTCACAAACTCATAAGCATACAATATTGTCTTCTTGTTTCAATACATCTTTCATCAAATATCCATGTACAATAACATTAATTACTTATACAAGTTATCATTCCAAAGTCCATGAGAACATAAATGTGAAAACCTTTTTACATCCGTTCTGGTAAGTAAATCAATAATGGATTAATTCATTAAGTTCCAAAAGGTAAGCATCCAGTCTATAACAGTCCATCAAATCATAAAGAAGGAAACACTTTGCGCATAACCAGTGTTTTTTGGTGACTTCCTCAGCATCACAATCTAATGTGTAAGCAATTTATGTGGGCTTCCTACGGGTAATCTGTAAAGTAAACCCAAAGCATCGTACATCAGTAAATAAATTACAATATGCTTCCAATTTCATTCACAAAATTTCATAATTCACAATTTCATTCACTTAAATTCACTGAAATCTCCCATAGTACCTTTCTTCTTTATTCTATCCATCTCTAGGGGAAATAGTATATATCCCACAATTAGTAACACCTGATTAGTCACACCGCAATTCATAACACCTGTGCATATGACTCACAAGTGACAGGCATAATCCAATGCCTTATTCAAGCCCAATTTGTCAGTGCAAAATGTATAGATCAGTCTATTTTCAGCTTGCAAGATTTTCTTATCAATGTTCACAAAAGGGGCAATATCCTTAAAGTGTTGTACTACACAAAAACGGAGGTCTGAATCTGCATGATTTATTTCTTTAAAATGGTCCACCAGGGGTGCATCTTCCTTGCCTAATCGAATACAGCTTCTGTGCTCCAAAATGCGTGTCTTGATACCAACTGATAATATGTGGCTGACGAACACTAATATCCTTAAACGAAAAATACATACACATCAACACACATCAATTTCTCCCCTCACCAAGAAACCTGGCTGTTATCCACATCCTGTGTGATTGCCAAACCTCCGCTTCAGCACTTGGTCTGCCATCTTTTCTAACCTCATCTCACTGCTTCACCCCTCTCCTGTCATTTTTATAATTTCTTGGGTTCTCCTTTTTTTCTCCATTTTTGGAATCAACACAGTGCATGAGTGAAAAAAAAAAGATGGCAGTCAGGAAACAGTGTTCTGAGAAGGTGGACAAACTTCATAGAAAACAATGGGATCAAAAACAGCTTTGAAATGGGGTAAGTAGAACTCACCCTCCTTTTTGTGAAGCACAGAATGCAAAAAAACCACAAAGCATTAAAATGGAGATTACCTTTAATCTTCATAGGTTTTATCTGGAGAAAGATTTGCAAGTACTTCAAGGGGTAGAGGAGATGACAAAGATCAGTGTTTGATTTGCATGTTGAAGTTTTTCCCATCCATGAAGCAAAAGTCCAGTTGTATTATCATTCAAGAGGGGGTGTTGGGATACCCCAACACTTGGGTGATATGTGAGTGAGACTACAAAAGCAGAGATGGTGTACTCTATTTAAGAGTTTCAGAAAACAATGCAAAAACTGTCTTGCATTTTAGTATCAGCATTGCATAATCATAAAGGGAAGAAAAAGTAGGAATGACTTGCTGTGGCTAAAATCTGACCAGAAACAAGAACTGCAATCTAAGCCATTAAAAATTTGTGCAGGCAAAGGTCTAATCTGAACAAGTTTTTGAGTGGGAAAAAAAGAACATGATGTGGAAGAATGTGAAGGGAAAAAAGAACTGGGTCGGATAGGTTGTTTTTTAGGGGGTGGTTGGTGAAAAAACATTGTTTTAAGGGAATGGGGAAAGGGGATGGGCAAAAATCTGCACAAGACGTATGTGAAAGGGGAACTCTCTCTAGCTAATGGAAAATGAAAGTTTCCAGTCAGGGAAATGAACTGTAATATGATGTGGGTCCTGTGAAAAAATGGGGAAGTACAAGTAACACTGAAACACTTGGAGAATGCAAACACAAAATAGAGACCAGTAAAGAAAGGGAGGGATCCATTCCAAGCATCCCAGAGGAGCTGAAGCCCTTGTTAGGGCAGGAGGAGACCCTAGAAAGGTCTACCATGTCTCTTTTTGAGGGCAGAAGAGCTGCCTGTTCAGCAGTGCTCCTGGTAGAGATTCTTGAGCGGGCAGCTTTTTTTGGCATTGCCTCAAATCTTGTCCTATACCTCAACAGCAGCAACTTCAACTGGGAAGGCTCACAGGCTTCACGGGCAACTCTGCTATTTATGGGAGCCTCCTATTTGCTCTCACCCATTGGAGGCTGGCTGGCTGATGCTTACCTGGGCCGCTACTGGACCATCACATTTAGCGTTCTACTCTATCTGCTGACAGCGTGTCTATTGCCTACCACAGCTTCACAAGATGGACAGAATTTTCTCTGTGGAGATAGGTCAGCTTATGTGATTCAGTCCTCTTGCCAAAGAGGAGGTGCGGAGTGTAAGGGACAATTGCCAGGTCAGTACTGTGCTCCTGTAATGTATGCCGGCCTATTGCTCCTAGCCCTGGGTATCAGCTCTGTCAAGGCAAACCTTGCACCATTTGGTGCTGACCAGGTAAGAGATCTTGGCTCAGTTCCTTCTTTCCTTCCTTATCTCAGGTATCAGTACCAAAATGTTGATTTCCAGCATGCTTATCAAACACAGCTTTACAAAAAAAGAAAAAAAACACCTGCCAAAATGCCTGGAATCATGGAATTTGATAAAAACATGTGATTCTGTATTTTCAATTTTTCAAAGTATTTTTTTCGCTCTTGTGTAGCCTCCATGTTGACTTTTTATTATTATTTGATATTCTCATGCTGTTAATTCGGTTAAATTCTGTTCTGAGAGAGTGGCTTTAGTTTCCCCTGTCATCCTAGAAATGAATTAATATTTTTCAGCCTGCTTGCAGCAGGAAAGAAGACTCCCTTCTCTCCTGCCACAAGCAGACTGAAAATATCCCCAGACTGTGAACAAGTCAGTGCCATTCCAGTACAACAAAGTGCTCCTCCTTGCTCAAAGCCTTTGCAGAATTAACTTAAGAATCATCAAATTATTGAATCATCAAAGCTTCGAAGACACTTAATTGAAAATTAGAAAGGGGGAAACAACATGTTGCCATAATAGGCAGGCACAACTGAGGTTGTTTGTGGACTTCAATAATGAAACGGCACCCAGCTATGATGCCAGCGGAGGAAATGTCTGGGGGAAAGAATCAGAAAATAGTAGGCAGCATAGAGAATCAAATGAAGCAGCAGAAAATGAAATACTTTATTTTTCTGTGTTATACAAAGGCAAAACCATTATTTTAAAAATGTTTCCCAAATGTTTTAAATGGTCTGTGTGGAAAGGGCCAGTGTATAACTTTCTCCCACTGTTGAAAGAATGGCTGTACCTATGGATATGTACCAATGATCACAGTTCATTCTGCTTTTATTTGCCTTCTTTTGCCCCATTACTGATCTCTATGCAGTTCTTCATTCAATTAATTAATTAATTAATTAATTAATTAATTCATTCATTCATTCATTCATTCATTCATTCATTCAAAACATTTCAGTGCCACCTTTCTACCCAAATAGGGTTGCCAAGGTGGTGAACATTAAAACATTTCAACAATAAATCATTTAAGAAATTATATATAAAACATTTAAACAATTCAATAAAACATGGAAATACACAACTGCATTATAATGTTATGTGGAAACCTTCCCCTCCAAAAAATTCAGAAGGTGGACAAATGCAGAAAAGTGTTATTCAGATGACCAAAAAAACCCTGTTGGAGTTTGAGGAGGAACCCTGAGCAAAATCTCCATATGGAAACAACCTTAGATGCAATTCTGGTTTTATGAACCAGTGACATGTGCACGAGCATGACCTTATTCCACAATTTGTTTTTCTTACAGGTAACAGACCTTGGCCAGGATGCTACCCAACGTTTTTTCAACTGGTTCTACTGGAGTATTAACTTTGGAGCTGTGATCTCACTGCTGGTGGTTGCCTTCATCCAGCAGAATGTGGACTTCCTTATTGGTTATGCCATCCCTGCTGTCTGTCTGGCCTTTGCCTTACTAGTCTTTCTTCTGGCTGCCCCCAGCTTTGTCACAAAGCCTGCCACTGGCAGTCAGGTCTCCATTATGTTCCAGCTGGCCTTCAAGAGCAGCTGCTGGGGCAAAGTGCTTCGGAAGATCTCCACCAAAGCCAAGTAAGATAACAGACGCCTGTTGCTATTGAGCAGTAAGGGTTGCTGTAAGGGTTGTAACCCTACAAGCATCTGCTAGGATTTCTTATTTTGTTTGTTTTTTTGTTTTACTTATGAACTCGATAGTCCCATCTTCCTGCCCTAAAGGGGATACCAAGGTTGTCAACAACCTGGAGAAAAAGAAGTTGTATCACCTAATAGAGGTGTAATGTATGGATGAAACTTTTCATAGCATGAAGACCAGTAGCATGATCTGGCAAATAATGCCTTTGTTAAAGGTACAGTTTTTCTCCAGACCATTGGAACTCCTAGAATCTGCTGAGGTACTAAGTGCTCAGCTTTGATGGCTGTGGCAGTGTTAGTGGAAAAGAAATAGGTACCCTCTCTCCATTGAGGAATTCCAAAGAATAGAATGTAACCTTGATTGGTTCATTGATCTGGAAGAGAAATTGCTGCTTAATAATAACAGACTTCCACAATATACTGGCCCTTTATTATATTTTAAAAGTGTTGAAGTATTTTTGTACTTCCTTTTCTCAACAGAGTCAACAATTTCCAATCAGGAGAAGTGACTAGCCTGCTTTCAGGTCCAAGGCACCAGCCGCAGGAACCTTCCCATGAAAACATCTCCAACTTTCAGGGACTAGTAAAAATCTTGCCAGTCCTGCTGACTTTGATCCCATACTGGATGGTTTACTTCCAGGTACAGCATGCATAACCATGTTGTGGTTTGATCTTCCGATCCATTTATTGGGTAGAGCCAAAAAGAGCAGAATGTCGAGGATGTATTCCTTTCTTTTTCACATTGTCCCCCAAACGTATGTAACTCTTTATAAGCACATGGCAATTAGAGGTTAGGGTTGCCAACAACTTGGAGAAAAAACGTCCTATGCCGTTAATAGAGGTTTAGTGAATATTATTTATGTCCATGCTGTTGAAAGTTTCAGCTACCCATACTCTCATAATAAGTCTCTATTGAAGAATCAGGACATTTTTTTCTCCAGGTTGTTGGCAGCTCTATTAGAGTTTTCCTTCTTTGCATTCATTTCTTCTGTCCTGCTTCAAGTAATGTTCAGGAGAAACATTAGAACTTTGGGAACAAGGTTAGACATAAAGGCAGCCTCCATGTTAGACAGGATTACTAGAGGTAAATGGTAAAGATAGTACCTGGCTCAGCATGGTACCATTACTGAGCCATCAGAGGACGTCACATCACAGTGTTTATAGGCAGACTTTATTCATGGAGTGATTTGCCAGTATCTTCCCCAGTCATCTACACTTTACCCCCAGCAAGCTGGGTACTCATTTTACTGACCTCAGAAGGATGGAAGGCTGAGTCAGCTGCTACCTGAAACTCCAGCTGCTACCTGAAACTGATTTCCATCTAGATCGAACTCAGGGGGTGAGCAGAGCTTGGATTGCATTACTGCAGCTTACCATGCTGTGCCAGAGGATAGAACAGAAATGTACATTTTCCAGAAAAGCTGAAGCCATGATGTGGGATTTGGGCAATGTTTTGATGTTGATAATTCTTTCACCTGTGGAGAATAAGAAAACCCCAGCCATCTTTGCATGTTGTTCCTCTAGCTAGTAGGTGTGCTGCTAAGATGTTTTAAATGTGTACAATACATCTTAGAAGGTAATATGTGAATTATCTTAAAAGAGAATGCTTTTGCAAACACATGCATATTGCAGAGGTGTTGCAGTCCAATGCAGAGGGTGCAGCAAACCCAGGGACTGTGTAACTTCTGTGGCATTGCACTGCCTCCAAAAGGATTTCAGCTGAGGGGGGCACAGCACCTGGAGTGAGCCCTGGGCACTACTTTAGTGAGCTACTATTAGTAAGCTAGGCTCCTGCATGAATGGAAAATCTGTGGGCATCATATCCTGTCCTTTGCCAGAGCAGATCTCTATGATATGCACTTAAATGTCCCACTTGCTTTATTAATATTCCAGAATTCTCAGCTGTGATTCCCTCATACGCTTCAAAGGCTAACTCCACTCCTGCTTCTTTTCTTTTCTGTTTTGCTCAAGCTTTAAGCAAGAGTTGTTGCCTCTTTTGCTCTGTGTTCTGTTCTCAAGAGGTTTCTCTTCTTCCTAGTCCTGTTCATAATGACCCGCAAAGAGGGCAAGAGTTCTGCAGGATGTCATATTGTCTGAATAAAAGGTACTGCAGTTGTAGCAAAGGAATGAAGGGCAAAGTCTGCAAAAACAGTCTGGGCTCCATCACTAGTCTTTAGATAGAGGCTTTGAATTCGTCTTCACAGTATTTGATATGGGCAGGGGTTTAGCCAGTTTTGGTCAACCTGGTCCATTTTTATGCTTAAAGTTTCAAGGACTGTTTACTAATAATGAACCTGAACTTTTCAAGTAGGTTCCTCATGTTGGACACTTGACATGTATGCCTAGGGATAGCAAATGCAAACCAAGGTCTGAATTCCTTAGTCTCTCGAATTAATGTGGTAACAATTGCATATAAATGGCAATATTGAGCCAGGCAGTGGCATATCTGCCTAGGGATGGGGATACCCTCTGTCCGCAGGCGCCACTAATCTGGTCACGTGGGGAGGGGCGTAAAATCAGCCCCCCACATGACCAGGAAGACGGCAAGGCAATCAGTGTTGCCTCGTCTTTGGGTGCCTTAGGCTCCGCCCATGTCATCATTGACATGGACGGGGCCAAGGAAGCCCAAGGACACTGCCCCCCCCCAAGCCTCACCCCCCCGGTTTCCAGCTCCCAGCCAGCAGTCCCTTCTGCCCTCCCCTCTGGGGAGAGCAGACGCAACTGTAAGGCTCCATCCTCGTCTCCTTTGCTTTTATAAGCATGTGGGCAGGGGCTCGCCCGCAAGCCCCACCCACGTGCTTATAAAAGATGGAGCCTTGCAGTTGCGTCTGCTTTCCACAGAGGGGAGGGCAAAAGGGACTGTCGGCTGCCAGCTGGAGCCAGGAACCAGGAGGGGGGGTGAAGCCTGGGGGGTGGGGCACCCCCTGAGCAGGGCATAGCAGGGGGGTGCCTGTCTCCGGACACCATTCCCCCCCCCAATACGCCTCTGGAGCCAGGTGACTAACTTGATAGAGCTTGGGCTTGATCAAGGAGACAGTTATTCATCCCATGGAACCTCTGTTTCTCTAACAGCATTCCTTTTCTTTTGAGTCTTAGATGCAGTCAACCTACTACCTGCAGGGATTGCACCTCTATATCCCAAACATCTTTCAACACAGCAATTCCAACAATAGTGCTCTCTCAGCATCTGTAGGTGGTAGCTACAAGGTAAGCTGAAGAAGTAGTGTCTGGCAATGTGGTCTGTTCGAAAACAGAACAGTGAGATTTTGTGAGGAACCAAGATAAGGGTGGTGCCCCCTAGGTAGTGGGATCATGTCAAGTTTCAAGGGGGAGGTGTCCTGTGGTAAGGCTGTTCAGCAACATGGGGACTGAAATTCTCCTGTGGCAAGTAGGGAGCCAATAGTGGTTAGAATGTTAGATTACAACTGGGAAGACAACTGGGAAGACAATTGGGAGATCTTTGGCCAGATACTATCCCCAGGGTCTCAGCCCACTTTACAAAGTTGTTGTGAGGTTAAAATGGGAGGGGGAATGCCATGAGTATTCTAAACACCTTAAAGGAAAGAAAGGATGAAATTGTAAGGAAGGGGCACTGTTCACTTTACATAACAGTCACCATACTGACACTGTATTTCAGCAGAATGCCATCACAAGCAACAGTTGTCTAGTTAGGAAAATGTTAAGACAGTGCATGAAACTGAATAACCAGGGCACAAAGCCGCCTCCTTGTAAGCTGGCTAGCCCCTGCTTTTGTAAGCAGAATAGTTGTGAAAAGCTTCATGTTGCTATGATCGGAGACCTTGGCCCACCACACACAGTACAGAACAGAAATCATTCTACTTCCCCTTAGGCTACATACCGTGAGAGAGGAGTTGATACGGGAGAGAGGCTTGTATGTATACGTAGCAAGGGAAGGATCTAGGAATGAATGATGGCTCTGAAAATGAGATCAGTTGCTGATATTGACAGAGGGAAAATTTCTCAGGGAGACCCTCTTCTGTTTCAGGGTAATGAAACAACCTTTTTTTATTTGAAGGCAAAACATGCTATTGATTTGTCTCCCCTCTGTCTCTGACAAGCATTTGTGAGACTTCTGTTATAGTTTAAGGGGTGTCTTTTAACTTTAATTTGAGAAAAAGCTCCATGGAACATCTCCATGGAACTGAGACCAGATCACAAAACCATGTATCATCCAGCGGTCTCTGAAAATCTGTTTCAGTTTCTACAAGTCTGTTTTCCTTCCTGAAATTAGCCAACTTTGTGCAGTTCTCACCAGATATATATACTACTAGATTTATTGCAGTTTGTTGTAAAATACTTTAAATGTGTGTTAGGGCATGTTGCTCGAAAGCATGTTTGTTAGCATGGTGCTGCTGGCATGCAACCAGTTCATGATAGCTGGGGGTAGTGGCAGCGGAATGCGCTGCCATTTCAGGTAGTTGCTGTGTCCTCAGCTGGGTGTACGAAATGATCATGCCAATCATGCCAGTGATTCAAACAGTCAGACTGGGATACTGAAAATATAGAGTAAATGACTGTGAAATACAGGAGGTATAGCGTGTGACATTTCTATGCAAAATGATAGAAGAGATGCTCGGTAACCTTTCACAACAATCGGAACTGTTGATCTGGTTTGGGCTGCCCAGCTCTTAGTTAAAACAATCAAACCTTTTGATAAATTTGGATTCAGCCACCTCTCTTTAAAGTCTCTGTTTTAAAGTCTTTTGTTGAAGATTGGAGAGTTTCAAGTCAGTGACAGAGTGCCCAGGGATACACTGAAGTGGTCAGCCACAGGTTTCTGAACGTTGTCCCTTTTGACATCTCCTTTGTGTTCATTTATTGTTTTGCACAGAGATGGACCAGTTTGTTCAATGTAGACAGCAGAAGGGCATTGTTGACAGGTGACAGCACACAATCGAGGGATGAAAGCCAGCGTGGTGTAGTGGTTAAGAGCGGTGAACTCTAATCTGGAGGGAAGGGGGTTTGATTGCCCACATGAAGCCTGCTGGGTGACCTTCTTCCACATGAAGCCTGCTGGGTGATCTTGGACTACTCACAGTTCTCTCAGAACTCTCTCAGCCCCACCTGCCTCACAAGGTCTCAATTGTGAGAAGAGGAAGGGAAGGAGTGTGTAAGCTACTCTGGGACTCCTTACAGGACAGAAAGGTGGGGTATAAAACCAAACTTCTCTTCTTCATATAGAAATTGGAGGAAAAGCAAGTGAATAAGCCATTTGATGGTGTGGAAGATGTTCCAATTCCATGCTACCTCCTACCCCCTTCTTTCCAGCTTGAGCAAAAGCTTGGAATTTCTCAGCTCACTAAATGTGTTAACCAGTTTGGCACAACTAGTGAAAGGTCTCAGTATTTTTCTTGAATCAATTAGAATTTTACATAATGACATCTCATGCTATACTTCCTGTATTTCATGATCTCTTGATTCTGTTACTTTTAAAAAATAACATAAAATAACAGCATAGTGAGGCTTCACTTCATGTTTCTAATGAAATGAGCACTCGCCCACAACAGCTTATGCTGGAATACTATTTTACTAAACTTCAGGATCCCACAAGACTCCTGTTCATTTTTGTTACAGCAAATGCTTACCCCTCTGACATTATTAGGTTCCAGAATAGTGTAATTGGGGTCTGATTTGTACCTTGCGAAGTCTATGTATTGGGCATGTAGACTGTCAACTAGATGTGATGAGAGAGTTCTTATTCCCAGGTAAGCATTTTAAATGGATCTGAAATGGCCCTAGAGCCACTGTTCGCTTCATTGAGAAAACCTGCATGTGTTAAGGGTTACATGTAAGTTTCCCCAGTGGGGCAGACAGTGACTCCCATAGTTGTTTATGATTGGGAAAACTATGTGGGTAGGAATTCCCCTCTCCCCATATGCTGAATTCTCCATCTGAATTGGGTCTGTGCATGCCTGAGAATTAAATTCCCATCATGAAACTCCCAGATCACATTAGTCAACTCTTCATTTGTCCACCACAAAGATTTTGTAATGTGTGAATCAGCCCTCTTGAATGGATACAGAAACAAAGTTGGCATCTGACTTTGTTTCAGGGGCTGTTTTCTGGCCAAGTCAGTTGCTAGAGGCCTTCTGAAGTTTGCATAGACTGGTTATATCAGTCGACCATTAACAATATTGTGGAAGAAACAGCTCCTGAAACAGATGTTCTCATATTTGTCAGATCCAAAAAGCAAGATACTTATAGCACACTTTGGGGAGGAACTAATAGTGTTATTGGTATCCGTGAATATTCATGATTCTGGCCCTGTCCCCAGTTCCCAGATGCCTGGCTCCTTCTAGCCAATGTGATAGTTCTCCTAATCCTGGTCCCACTGAAAGATCGGGTCATAGACCCATTCCTGGCAAAGAGGAAGCTGTTGCTTTCAGCACTAAAGAGGATGACTGTGGGTATGATCTTTGGTTTTGCCTCAGTCATTGCAGCAGGTGAGTAACTCATTCAACCATTGTTGTAGATGCCATATTAGTTTCTAGAGCTAAAGCTTTTGAGCCCCAAATGTAAAGGATCAAAGGGGTTGGGTTTTTACACACCTTGCAATGTGGGATAAAAAACAAGATCTATAATTTTGGAATATTCTTTCAATGCTTCTCAGAGCTATTCTGCATATGGGTGACATTTTTTCTTACCCTTCCTCCAAGGAGCTCAGGATGGCATTCATGATTCTTCCTTCCTTCCTTTATTCTGGCTACAAGCCTAAAGAGGTAAAGGTTAGGTTGAAAGATGGCGACTTTCCCACAATCATCCAGTGAGATTGACGGCTGAATGGGGATTTTAGCCTGGGTCTCCTAAATTCCAATTTGACACTCAAACCACTGAACCACATAGCGGTCGCATTTGGAAATACCTAGGATTGTATCACCTTAGTGTACAAATGGGAGGACTGTATGGGTTTGGTTGGTATTCCTTTTAAAACAAAACTCAAAACTAGCAGGGAGAAAGTAGATAAGAACTCTACAACATATTACGTAGGCAGGGAGCTTCTGATGTGGAAAGCATAAAGTTACATCTTTCCTACAAAGGTGATCATACTATGTACTTTTCCCCTGAAATTTTAAGACTGCCTTGAGCCATGGCACGGTATAGGCAGAGCTGGTCCCCTGTCAAACTATATAATTAACAGAGAGCAATAAGATCTACACACAGTAATCCTTTCTTTAAAATATCTACATTTCTCCATCTATATTGTTACTGTGCCCATTTGGGACCATCTGAAACCAAACTTTCTTCTTCCCTCTTTGGCTATACTGTTTGTGTACTGGCCATTAGGCAACTATTTGCCATAATAATTCATGAAAACAGTACCCTATGACAGGAAGAAATAGGGTCATTTGAAATTCATTTGTATTAAATTTTTTCCACATGCACAGCTCATCAGATTTTCCCAGTGGTCAAACTTTGTGTTTTGGAAACATTTTATGTGAAATAATTTTGCATGCCTCCTTTTCCACGTCATTTTGGGTTTTTTCCTACCCTTGTCTCTTCTGTTGTATTCATTCTATGTGCTAGTACTGAAAACCTATTATTCTTGATGGTGGTGAAATGCCGTCTGTGATGCAGAACAACTCTTCCTTTTTTTCCTTTTGTGCAGGCACTATAGTGTTACTGTGCAATTACATTTTGAAGTGGCAATTCAAAAATGTATGAGTCTCCATTTCTACTATTGGGAACTACCAACCCAAAATTGAAGCCAAACAACTCCTGGAGCAGGTGCCATAACCTGAAGGAACATAAATACATAGTTCACTCCCTCACACAAAGAACCATATTTGCCAGTCAAATTTGATTCGCAGTGGTGCATTGTGGTTACTGCAGCAGTTCCCAATTACAAGCCGCAATTACTCCTCTTCAGTCACCCCAGCGACTCAGTGTTCTATTGCTGAGGCAATTGTCTCCTGCTTCAAAATGGCTGAAGGGGAGGTTTGGAAACTATGAGGAGGTACGGATATGTGCTTGGTGGGTCAGAGAAAAAAAGACCATTTCTACATGATCACATGCTCAAGAGAAGCTGGCTCAGAAATGGATTGAAAAAACATTGTGATTAAATTACTCAGGGAACAACAAAGGCAAACTATTTCCAGAACCGAAAGGGGAGGGGGGGGGGCAATTTTTTTCAAAGCAGCATTTTGCGGCAAGATATGCTTTAAATGACTCGTGTGGAAAAGACCTTAACTGGAAAGCATTAAATTGCAGTGAAAGGAATCACATGGCTATCTTATTAACTGGCAATAGGTGGAGCTGTTACTGCATACCGAATACCATTAGCTGAACAGTGACCCGAAATTAAAAGACAGTTGCTCAGGTATTCCCTCAACTGAAATATTTCTATTCAATAGGTGTTCTTGAGACTAAGAGGCTAAAATATGTGCACAACAATAAGACCATCTCACAGCAAATTGGGAAGGATGATTATATTGCAGCACAACTCCCCATCTGGTGGCAAATCCCCCAATACATGCTCATTGGAATTAGTGAAATCTTTACTAGCATTCCAGGTAAGCAGCATAGGGGAGACCTATTATCCTTATGAAGAAACAGCTGAAAAGTTGCTTAGCGGGGATGGTGGATGGAACAGGGATCAGCTAGGGGAAGAAGGGTTAGGCACAGCTCCCATCCAATGCTTCTCTATTTCTGATCAATCCCTCCGGCATCAGATTTATCTCTTCATAGGATTGGCTGGGCTTATGTGTAATGTATATTTGTGTAATGTATATACATTACACATGCTTATGTGTAATTTATATTTATAATAGTGTCTTCGAATATTCAAGGCAACGTAGGAAAATGTGCCCTGCCCTGGATAGCCACAGTCTAGAAGGATCTGGATAACTCCAGTCTAGCCTGAACAGGGCAGGATATCAAAGCTAATAAAATAACAATAAAATATCATCAGATCCTGACTGAGAGTTTACAGTTTTGTTTTTAACTGTAAATTAATCAGAGATTTCTTTTTCTAGTGTTTGGGGGAGGGGATGTTGCTGTCTGGTTGCCTAAATGATTTCAGAAGATTGTACAGTGTCCATACTCTCTATACCACTTCTTGACAGTATCTTGATCTCCTGGCTAACTGATTCACTGAACTCTTTCCTAGGGCTGGAGTTTGCTTACTCTGAAGCTCCAAAATCCATGCAAGGAGCCATCATGGGTCTCTTCTACTTCATTTCTGGTGTGGGATCCCTTTTAGGATCTGGCCTCCTAACTCTTTTGTCTGTACCAGCCAATGGTTGGATGAACTGCCCAGAGGACTATGGTGAGTAACAGAACAAGAGTTTTAAACTACCTCCTTGCCATATAGGAAGGTGTCAGAGCTGAAGACAAGAAGAGAGTGCTTGCTATGGAAAAGCAGGACAATGAGATTTTAAGTTTCACATTAAACCAGAGTAAATGCTATTCCTCGGTATTCACCAATTAATGCGAATTTGAGTGATTAGCCTGTCCTTTGGAAACAGTTTTAAAAGTCTACCTTTTTCATCATGCTTTTGAACAGTGTAGCCATGATCTAGCAGGATTCTGTAGAGCATTCCCTTATTGGATTGGGAATTCCTTGGGCAGACTGAATGTGAATGTGCGTAATCACTGTGATGTACGTCAAAATGGACATTATTCAGTGTGACTCCCATTCTTCCCTGCATAGAGTGCACCAGAATGATTTTCTTACCTTTTTTGTGGTACAGATAGGGCATGTTCTCCCATCTGTTTGAGACCTTCTTTATATACTTACTTGATGGTGCAAGAACCATTTCTTTATGGTATGATCCTGAGGAGCAGGTGTGGATTGGGGGTGGGGGTGGGGGGCTTTTCCATCTGATGAGCACTTTAGTACTCTAGAAAAGACCTTCACCATTGGATTCATCCATGTAGTTGGAATATTTACACTTCTCAGCAGCACTGGGAAACAGCTGTTTGTGTGAAAGGAAGTGTGCAAAGCAGGTCTCAAGCTAACTAGACATGTTCAATGAAACAGTTGTGCATGGCTGGGTCTAAATTTACCTTCATTAAAAGTCACTTTTTAAGCTTGATAAATGCAGTATTTTGGGCTTCCCAGTGTTCAAGCAGGACTGGAAAGGAAGCAACCAAATGTCTTTTTCCAAAAAAAAGATTTTAGTCATTTAAGACTTATAGTGAAAAACTGCAAAAGGAGAACATCCTGTTAAAAGCTCTGTGACTGCTAGGCTTGGCTTGTAAAGGCCCATGAGGGGGTGTCTTTTTCAGCCATCACAGAAGCGTGTCCTACAGTCTATACGCCCTTGTCTTGTCATGCCTCTATCATGATATCTTGAGCCTTTCCCATGTCTTTTAAAAATTTGGACAGGGGTACCGGTGATGCTGTCTGGAATAAATTGGCACTGTTTCTTCTGATACGAACAGACTTGGCTAAACTGTTCTAAACCATTTGACTCATTCCATAGCTAATGTAACCAACTCATTAGATGTAAATAATTAATGTTATATGGAATTAATTCAGCTTGTGGTAGATTATCAAAATGTGGGTCTACAGCAGGTAAAAATTTGTGTTTGCAGTAACCGAAGGTCTGTGGTTCCAGATTTGGCTTTAGGTTTCTTAGCAAGCAGGCTCCAATGCTATCTCAGTAGCAGAGGCATGATGCTTGGAAGTTTGAGAGGACAATACGCACTGTTAACATTTCCCAGAGAGAGATATCTGGAGGTGTCGGCCTCCCTTAGACCTGTCGTCCTCATACAAATGGAGAGTAGGACTCAGCATTGCCTGGGCCCATAAGTAGACCCTGTCTGGTTAGGATGGCATGGAGGACATGTCAAGAAGCAACTTGGGGGTGAGGGAATGTGCTGTTGGATTGCTGTACATGGAGAATCCAAGCAATGAAACACCATGCATCTGGTGGCCCAGCATCTAGACATGGCGCACCCACCCTAGCGGAGGAAGAGGGAGGGGAGGGAGTGGCATGCAAGGGAAGGGGAGTGAGGGAGGGGTGTCATGCAAGGGAAGGGGAGGGAGGGAAGGGAGTGAGAGGCAGCATGCAAGGGAGGGAGAGGGGCCGGCATCTAGACATGGCCCACCCACCCTAGTGGAGGGAGAGGGAAGGGGGGAGGGGTGGCATGCAAGGGAAGGGGAGTGAGGAAGGAGAGAAAGTGAGGGGTAGCATGCAAGGGAAGGGAGGGAGGGAGAGAGGGGGCCCGGCATCTGGACATGGCCCACCCACCCTAGCGGAGGGAGAGGGAAGGGAGGGAGGGAGAATGCTGTAGAGTTGCTTACTGATAATGAAAAGGACTATTTACTGATAACTTTCCCTCTCCCCCTCCCCAGGGAATATTAATAAGTGTCAGATGGATAATTATTTTTTCCTGCTTGCCGCGATCCAAGCAGTAACTTGCGTCCTCTTTATCTGCATCTCCATCCGTTATGAGCAGCAGCAGCAGCAGAACTCTTGCGTCCTCTGTAATGGACAGGAGGACAACTAATATGCTTGGGTGTTGCAAGACTGTGAAGAGGTGACAGCATACAACAGATCCCAGCATACAGCCAAGCACCATCATCACCTTGCTATATAGATAGCATGTAGGGATGTTTTGAACTCAAATAGTATATTAAAAGATCAGAGACATAAAAATCAATGGCAGGCTGCCAGGTCACTCAGGCACCACTACAACCCTCTGTTCAAAGTGTCATCAAAATCTTATTCCCTGAAGCTCAGAATGAATAACAGAAGTGCTCAAGAACTGAAGTTACCCTGAGATATAAGCCACTGCTTAGTTCTCAACTAGACTAAGACTCAGCAAGGATGCTGTTATGTCAACAGACTCAGCAACACCCATCAGTCTTGCTTTTGCGGAGGGGGGGGGATTAAAAAATATTTACCGCCATCACCCCCCAGCCTGAATATAAAGCCGATTCTCAGTACTAGAAGAGCATCCTGTCCTCAAATTGCTACAGAGGCTTCTCAACACCACTCTTACAACAGTACAGGAGTTCAGTGGCACCTTAAGGATGAACAGCAATTCATTTCTGTATAAATCTAATTAGTCTTTAAAGTCCCACTGAACTCCTGTTTCATTCTGTTGCTTATAGACTGATATGGGTACTCTCTGGAATACGAAAGTTACAAGATGCTCATTGGCTAAGGCCCAAATGGTATGATCAACACAATGAGATGGCAGAGGGGGCAACAGCAGAATATCAGATCAACAGCAAACATTTTTGTAAAACTTGCAGCAATACAGAATGGGAGGACTGATGTTTTTCTTTTTCTGTAACCTGATGTAGTCTCACACATACTTATTTATTGTTGTTGAGAAACCCTGCACTTTTTTGGAGGGGGGGCACAGAAAACCACATCCATTGCTCTCCTGGGGGCAACAGCCTTTCCACACTAAAATACGGGCATAGTAGTCCAGAGCATGTGGCCTGTAGCCTGCATCATGCCTACCTGGAGGATACAGGAACGGACAGATGTGCTCTTGTGAAAGTACCTTTTTGAAGACTGCTGCATTTCTGACTCTTTGGACTCAAAATATTGTTTAGCTTGCAGTGCAATGCCCTATGTACATTTAAAATATTTTTCTAATAAACTCTGCAACTTTCTCATGACATTTAAGTCAGCCTTGCTATTTTAAAAGTTCTATTCTTTGAACACAGCCCTGTTGGAATGGCTGGACCAGGGTGTAATAAAACCAGAACCTGTGACTTAACACAAAAAATGACCATCTCTCAAAAGTGAGTCATTTGGGAAAGGTCGCACATGTGTCAGTTTAAGGCAAGAAGTTATCAGAACTGTCTTTCTTTTTTTAACGCAGTACTGTCTTTTAGCTGGTCCAGATCATTGAACTTACAAAGCTGGGCTGGAATTTGTCAGGGCTCCTTTCCACTTTGAATTTGTTGGATTTGCTCTTTGGCCGTATTCATGATTTATTTTCAATTTAAAATAGCTGCTAAAATCCCCACAGAAAAATGCCATGCTTTGCAAGCCTTATCTAGAACACCAGAGAGAAATTTCACGAGTCCCGATTGGGCCATTTCCCACTAATGTAAAATCTTGTCCTGTGTCAATGAACTTGCGGCTCGTTCAAAGCGTTAAGCAAGAAAGGAAAATCAGATAAGCCCCCAGAGTCAGCATGTTTCCAGATCTAGAGTAGTAAAACACAGTGTAAGACCATTCACCTGGGCAAGGTTGATCTTGTAAGATCAATTATTCTTTTACCACCTTACAACTTCTCCTACCAGGGATATCAGATTCCCCTTGCAGGCTATGCAGCAGTGGTATTATCGGTACTTCCCACGGCACCATCTCACTACTGCAGGACTCTTTGCCTCCTTTGTATCTATTTAGCTGTTTTTAAGATCCTCTGGTACCAGATTGTTTTGCTGCTTATCGCATTAAAAAGTGCTCACGCCATGAGAGGGATAAAGCCACAGGAACCAGGCTGGCAGCTACCCAGGGTTTCTCCTGAACTAACAATTGCAAACACTGTATTCCCTATAGCCGGATAGAACCTTGCCCACACAGGTTAGAGGTAAGAACAGGGAAGGGAGAGGACAGTCTGCCAAGTGTCTGGCTTCCATCTCACTAACAGCAGATGCTTAGATGGGTCTCCCCAAAACACATGAACATTTGCTGCTGTTTTAATTATTATTTATTTTGAGTTTTAAACAATGTAAGAATTAAAAAATCTTCCATAAATAAAGGACTTGCCTGACAGCCTCCCAGTACTACAGGTATAAAATATGAGTGATTGTACAAAACGGTTAAGTACACCAGGCACACAGCTGGGATGAAAAGGGCCATCCAGAACTCTGCCCTTGCCTGGCTTTGAGGTGTAGGGGAGAGGGGAGGAGCCCCAGGCTCAGACCAAAGGAAGGAAGGACACTCGCTGTTAAAACCATCACAATGGACACAAATCGGCAATGAGAGTCAAAGCAATAAGGGAGGTCCAGGTCAGGCTCCCCCTGGATTCCCCTCCGGAGTACATCACAGTTGGCTTACGGCTGGTGTTCAGCTGATTTCCAGACTGCAAACTCTTCACCCCAAACTAATTAAAACTGCAGGGGTAGGAAGGAAGTAATGTGGACCTATGGGTTTTATGCTCAGGAGTGGCTGACCCACAAATCCCTCTTCAGAATAAAAAGGAACAGCTGAGGAAGAAGGTCTCTAACATAGAGATCTTAAGGCCTGCTCTCCCCGGCACAGTGTCCCAAAGCTGCTTTTTCCTATTGTGTAGGGCCCTCTTTAGAAGCTAAAAGTGAATTGCCCAACTGGATGACTCTAATAGAGCACCCAAAGGAGAGCAAATGTTGATCCCTTATTGGTTTGCCCATATGGGGTACTGGTGGGGCACAGTAGAGATGGAATTCAGGAGCTGCCACGGATCCTCTCCATGTAGCTGCGCAGCTCATCAGGATCATGCAGCCCCATGTCCTCGCACACCCAGCGGATGTCATCTTCACTGGCCACCAGGATGGACTGAACCGCAGGGGCAGAGGCTGGGGGGCTGGGAGCAGAGCCAGGGGGAGTAGCAAAGGTCACAAACTCCACACGTTTCCGCCGACCACCAACTTCCCTCCCATCCTTTTTCCTTGATAAGCTGGTGGAAAGGGCTGGGCTTCCTGGAGCAGTCAGGCCCAAAGTACTGGCAGAAACATCTGGCTCTGGTCCTGAGGGAGCTGGGCTTTCTTGGGCCACAGCCTCCATCTTACCCTCTGACCCCACACAGCAACAGCATCCATCACTGGTGCTGGAAGGGTCAAGGGGTTGGTCTTGGCAATGCTGGTTGCACAGGTCCAGCTGCCGACTAAGTTCCTCCTGATCAGTGCCCAGCCAGACCCAGTTGTGGGGCTGCTGGGCAGAGGAGGTTGCCCCCGACCCAGCATCAGGGGGCTCCTTGCGCTGGTAGCGAAGTACAAAAACCACACAGTTGATGAGGAAGATAAAGATGGCAAGGCAGAAAACACCCAGGAGAACATACATGCCAATCTCCAGGTCTGTCACCCTTTCAGGAGCCTTCACCATCTCATCTTTTTCTTCTTCCTCTGGTTCAGCATCCTCATAAGAACTACTCCCAGGTCCCTCAAATTTGGTCATTGGTGGTCCCACCCCCACTGGACCATGTCTCCTTGATCCCCTTCCATTCTCTGCAGCAGCTGCAACAGTCACAGCTTCACCTGACATGGCACCTTCTGCTCGCTGGAAGGGAGACTCGCCATGGTGACGGGGATCCTGTCGCAGTGGGCTGCTTGTTGTTGGCAGATGCTTACCAAAGTTCACTTCCAGCCATGTTGTGCCTTGAGACAGTGGAGCCCTATGTTTGCCTTTGCGGCAGGAGTCTGGGGAATGCAGGCTGAGTTGCAGGAGGGATCCTCGTCCTGGTCCCTCGGCAACGACCACGGGACGATCCTGCTCCTCACTGAGCTGCACAGATACCACACTGGGATTCAGGGAGGAGAGTGAGAGTACCAGATCCTGCCAGCCATAAAGTTCTACAGGAGCCAAGGTATGATCAGCGAATACTAGCCAGATGCTTACCACTGCTTCCTGCATGGAAAAGGAAACTGGGTTTAGGATTATGTGACAAATTGTTCGCACACTCAATTTAATATGACCTATGGATTGTCATAGCTTTTGATGTTAGTTTGCATGCTGGACTAGGGTGAGTCTAGAAGCTGATGGTATCTTGTTCAGTTTTAGGGATCAGGAGATCTTAAGATATGGGCTCCATGCATGGTTGGACCCACAGACATACAGAGTCCAACACAGAAATTCCAGTCAGGGAAGAATTGTAGCTGCCTTCAGCACACAACAGTGGGTTTTCACACCTTCTGTGCTACTCCGCTGCTGCGACTCATGAAGATGAAAAAACTGACAGAACATGACATTATACAAATTACTAGATTTTGCCAGAATAGAAAGGGGATGCAGAATTACTGTTTTTGATGGCAGTTGCAAATCTCCCATAATATATAGCTGAAGAAAGGATGGACCACAGCAAGATGAACAGGCAATATCTTCAGTGTGCATTGTCAGAGACCCAAAGGACCCCAGGGCTCCTTGACTCCAAGAGGATCCCAGGAACCACACTTGACACCCATTAACCATATAAGCATCACATCTGGTGCTGTTAAAGTAATGCCTGCTGGTTAGCAGGCTGGCAGTGATTGGCCCTTTAACAACCCACTGCCAGATGATCAGCTGGGAGGCAACCTTGAGCCAAGGGCAGGGAAATGAGGGGATGAGTCACCACTGAGATGTAGGGAAGGGAGGAAAAAAGTAGCTTCCTGTGGGAATTGTACAGATATCATGGGAGTTCAGAAGAGTGGAACTCTTGAGACCAGCACCAGCTAGCATCACAATCAGTCAGGCTCTTCATAAGATAAAGGGAAATCACTCTTGCTCCAGGGGTTGAAATAACACGATGCAGAAGGGAAACAGAGGACAAGGCCTGTGGGAAGGTATGCAGCATTCCCTGCCAGCAAGAATCCACCAGATGTGAGCAGGTCTACTACATGCATACTCAGCATCTGCTTGGCCCATAAAACTGCTGCATATTAAACAGACAAAACCATCAATTGCCCACTGAATTCATCCTCCCCTTTTAGAAGCCTTCTTACCTGCTTCAGGGACCGTAAGGCTGAGAGTCCTTGACATGTAGCAGTGAAGACATTTGGGTGTCCGGGCTCCACAGAGAGCGACAATGAGAGACCTGATACTAGCTGGGTTTGTAGCTTGGAAATGGAAACCTTCTCTTCAGACACCACCAGTGTCTGCTCCCCCAGGATTGAGTCAGACACAGGAGAGCGTACCTGAACCATGGAGCAGAGAATACACGATGATGCCCAAGAGGAGCCAGCTCCCAGAACCAATACCTAAGTTCTCTGATGCCCCATCTTATTTGTCCCAAAGCCAACCTACTGAACAGCTTCCTCCCTGGTCATGTAAAGTGAGAATTGCTTCCAAACCCAGTTTTTTTCCCTTTTCCTTTTAGTTCGCAAATTATTCCATGAAGATATTTGTGGGCTAGTGACTATCCTGCAAATGTTTAGACTCTTTGCCTTCCCCCATATTGACCATATGGCTTTTCATATTGTCTTTCAATCTACTTTTCAATCTACCTTGGAACACGTTCTCACTCATACTAGTTTGACATGTTCTTCACTTACCCATCTGTCCCCCTGCCACATCTAGTCACATCAGAAATCATAACAGTACCCAAATTATAAGCACGTGTACACAAAACTCCATGCTGTTGCAGGTCCACATCCAAAGCACTTATATGCAAACTGCAAACAATCCACAGATTCTAGTCTTGTGGACAGCCCACTGGCAGTAGGTTGCCATCACACAATACAAACCCTGTCCACAACCGTAACGAACAAACTCCCTACCTCCACTGATGTCATTCCTGGCTCACGACCAATCACTACACTCCCATCTTCCAGCGTTGCCACCCGGGGGTCTTGGATCCTAGCATGCTTTTGCACCAGATGTGAGACATCCAACAGCCAATCAGAACTTGGCATGTAAGTCAGGTGACGGCCACCATCTAATGGGTGAGCCACAAAGTGGGCTAGGAAACGGACCCCAGCACGCTGGTACTGGAGCCGGCAGCCCCGAGCTCTCCTTTCCAACTCCTCTCCACCCTCTTCAGGCTCAGCTGGGCTCCTGATTGGAGAAAGAAGAACAATACTTACCATGAGTTAATTTCATGAGCTAGAAGCATTCCACATACTTCATCTCAGTAATGTTAAGGAGGTAAGTCAAGCCAACATTATCTGCAAGGATAACCCACATAGCAGAAAGCAAGTAGTGAAAGACAGTGAAACAGGTTCATAAAGATCCAAGCCAATATGTTTGAAATAGGGCAGAAACTGATCTCTTCATTCCAATGCTCCAGTAACAATGTTCCAGTAACCCCAACTATCAGAACAGGAACCACTTATTAATATTTTAATTGTGCTAATGCTGTATCTCAGGAGAGAAAGTTGCCTTGAAGGTTTGACGGGAATCAACATGGTTGGTGGTAGGGAATGGGGATCTCAGTAGTACTTCCTTCTGCCTTGATGAAGTCATATATTCACAGTATAAGCCTGCAGATGGATTTAGTCTATTTCAGACCCTTCCATGTTTCTATACCATGAGTACCAAGTTCAGTAAGCATAAGCATATCAACCTATTTTTGCGCTCTGTTCTCTTGGACCTCATACCAACAGCGGCCGATAAGCAAAACAACTGCTGGGTTTACCCGCAAGGGTATATCTTGGGAGGGTGGATCTTGTGGCCCAGGCGCCACTTACCTCAGTCACGTGGGGGGCGCATTTGGCAATCTCCCTTTCTCCCTTGCTCTACCTCTTCCCCCTACCTCTTCCCCTGCTTGGCCCAGCAGGAGGTTGCCCAGCCAGCCGGAGGAAGAAGAGAGTAGGGTCAATCCTGTGCAACCCCTCCACTCATGCTCTCCCTCCCCCCCCACACACATTTTCCTCACATCCCTCCCTGCTGCCTTTCATGTGCAGCGTGACAATGCCCCTTGTCATGGAATGCAAAGCAGAAGGGGGGGGGGGCATAATTTGATAGCTTGTCCTGGGTGCAGTTTTCTTTAGATATGTCCCTGTTTGCATGGTTCCAGATTTAGATAAAGCTGTCCCAAAATAAATTCCATCCTACAAGTATCAAAAATTGGGACAAGCATTCCAGACTTTCACTTGGGATTGACCTCCTACATCCTTCATCTTCTGTAGACAGGTTCTTATGCAGTAACTGTATTACAAGGCTCACACCCAAGATCATAAACATGATGCTGGTAACCCACTTGACTCCATATGACTTACCCTTCTGGGGCACTGCCAGGCACCCTCCAGCCTCGCACCTGCTCAAGGGAAGTATCTGTCAGCTCAATACGCAGAGGCAATAGTGGGGCCCAGACAGTGAACAGCAGTGAAGCATGTAGTCGACGATACCAGAAATCTACCCGTACACCACATGCTCCTCGGCTCTCTTTACCCCCTACGTAGACAGCATCACACACATCCGATACCTGATGATGCAGTAAAGAAAACATTAACAGGCTTTGTGCCCAGAGAGTTGTTTGCAGGAAGTGTGAGAAAAGAGTGTGAAGAAAATAAGTTTGGGCCCAGTTCTCAAAATCAGCCAAGTCACATGCACGGAATGGACTTTCTCTGCCCTCTCTTGTTGTGCTGGTTAGCTAGTAGCTTCCATCTTTTGTTATTTACTAAGGTGGGCAAGATGCTCAAGACAGATTATTTTTAAGGTTTCACACACCTTAATAGTAAAGCCCAGATTTTTTAAAGGTTTCACACATACTGGTTTCTTACCTGTAGGACCTGTTTGTTAGAAGACTCACAGCCCATCTGCTCTGTGACCTCAGACACAGCTCCACCAGTTTCTACAACAACGAGTTTCACAGGCACTGACTGAGGAATTCCTGTCAGGAGTGCAGTGTTCACAATCTCCTGCTCCTAAAAAGGGCAGAGGAAAAAGCATAAGATAGATGATCAATACAGAATGCTCAGTGATTTCCCATGAAGGAAAAAGGATGGAACCTCTGACCTCACCTTCACCAATGGAACCAAGGCCCGCACATCTCGTTCTGACACTTGGATCTCCCACACCATCTTATCCTTCTCAGCCTCTGGGTCCTGACCAGGATATTCCACTTGCCAGGTGACAGGACGTGTGGAAGCCAGCCCCCCTGTTCCATTCTCCACTACAAAATCCACATATAGGAACTCTGGGAAATCTGCTGCCCTAAATGGAGATGGGACAGGAGATAGCAAACTAAGTGACTAGGATAGACAATTCAAGAGGAGCTGAACAGGTAACAAAATTCTCTGGAGAAAAGATAATGAGGAATCTCATCTCTATGAAGAAGAAGAAGAGTTTGGATTTATACCCCACCTTTCCCTCCTGTAAGGAGACTCAAGGTGGCTAACAAGCTCCTTTCCTTTTCTCTCCCCACAACAGACACCTTGTGAGGTAGGTGGGGCTGAGAGAGTTCCAAAGAACTGTGACTAGCCCAAGGTCACCCAGCAGGAATGTAGGAGTGCAGAAGCACATTTGGTTCATCAGATAAGCCTCTGCCACTCAGGTGGAAGAGTGGGAAATCAAACCTGGTTCTCCAGATTAGAATCAGCCAAGTCACATGCATGGAATGGACAACACATGGTGTCAAAATTCAATTTCCATATAATTCTTTCCATGTGTTCAACAACATAATTCGTTATCTCCTCACCAACAGTAATTCCTTCTGTGCTGAAATAGCTGTTCACACCATTAGATTAGCTGGCTTGTAGTTCAGGAAGAACTAGCACCTTTATCAGGTATCTGATTTCTGCATTTCTATCCAACTGGCTGACAAAACATATGGAGAATATGCAGATCAGTTTCACATGCAGTCAAATGTCTTTCCCTCAAAAAACTAGGAAAAAAGAGATACTGCTCACATCTTCTGTCCTACTAAAAGAGAGACAATTTGAAGCCACAAAGAAAATTTCTAAATATGGGACTCTCTCTGTCATCTAGAGGTCTGTCATCTAGATAATTGTTGGATTATCTGGTCAGGGTCTAAGGTTCCATTTCAATTGTCTTGTTAGTGTATATTTTTGCCTCATGAATACTAATCTCCTCACCTTTATCAAGACAGGAGAAGGGCAAGCTTCTCAGTGGCTGTCCACATTGCTACTGCTCAACCTTAGTAGCACTATTCACAATCCCATATAAACAAAAAACCTACAAAACACACACAGACAGAACGTGTTGCAGAATTGAGTTTACGCAGAACATTTTCATTTTTTAAAGAACGAGAATCAAGCCCTATTGCCTGTATAAATATGTGCGCAACATCTGCTTAAATCTCAGAACAGAAGAAGGATGACAGAATAATTTCAGTGGATGGGAGCAGGGTTTTGGTTCCAACGTACCCATGGTCAGCTACCCAAGAATTATGCAAAACAACACAAAACTGCACAATAAATTATATCTGTGAACAGTTGAAGAACAACTTCCTCTTCCACGAATGAGTTGGGAACACTAAAGGATGCTTCAGACCTTTTATTTTATAGTTTGTCAGTTGCACACTGAACATAAGCTTGCAGTTATCTATAGTCAAGCTTTTCTCTTGCCTCCATCCTTCTGCCTTTTTCTCTTCTCCACCTGTATTTGCCACACCCTCTGTACCTGTTCTTCACTCACATCTCAATTCCTCCCCCAATGTTATGTCCCATTTTCACTGTACTCTCCTTCAACCATACCTCTCCTCCCATCCCTTTATGTCACCTTTTCTCTCACTGCCCATGCTCCATGGCTGCAGCTCAGCTGGACTCACCCCACTTTCCCTCATCTCAAGCAACTTGCAACCTCTCAGGGTTTCAAGAGGGCATGTGTGGCAGCTATGGGGTATGAGAGAGGGAAAGTTCTGAGACAAGTGTCTCCTGGGCTGAAGAATGTCCAATCCCCGACTCTGGATTCTCTTATATGTTCTTTAAATTTTATTTATTTATTTATTTATTTGTTTGTTTCACTTTTATACCGCCCTCCCCCAGGGGGCTCAGGGCGGTTCACATCATAGTGCAGCAAGTGAATAACAAGATAAAATACTAAAACTTCATAATAGTTAAAAGCAGCCCTAATTCTAAAAACAGTTAAAAAACAATGTAAAACAGATGGCGCATAGTTATTAGCTCCCCGCCTTCCTGGGTAAGAGGGGGGAACAGCTGGCTATCTTAGTTGTTATTAATGGGCACTCTATCAGCAGCCGGCCTCCCCAAAAGCCTCCGGCGGAATAACTCTTCAGTCTTTGCATACAGGCCTCTGGCGAAACTCTTGCGTAGGGTATCCCGCAGAGGCCCGGACAGCTGGCAAAGGAAAGGAGCATTCATTCTCAGGCAGGGGCCAGGGCCGTGAAAAGCCCTGGCCCTGGGTGGGAGGCCAGCCGCATCATAGAGTGTGGGCAGGGATCTCCAGTAGGTTGGCCTCTGCCGAACGCAGAGACCGACGTAGGACATATATATGGGGCCAGACGGGTCCCTAAGGTAACGAGGGTCCCAGACCGCCTGTAAGGCCTTAAAGCAGTTAACACCAATACCTTGAAGACAATCCTCGAATTCAACTGGGGAGCCAGTGCAGGCGGTGCAACACGTGGGTGTGATATGATCTCTAAAGGCACCACCTTCGTGGAGCAGACGAGCCGCCGTGACATGCTGGACCTCAGTTTCTAGTTTCCGGATCAGCCTCAAGGGTAGGCCCGCCAGAGAGCGAAAGCTGCAATAGTCTAATCTGGAGGTGACCGCTATGCGGGATCAGCTGTGGCCAGATCCGCCCGGGAGAGGAAGGGGGGCCAGCCGCCGGGCCTGGCGAAGATGGTAAAACGCGAACTCCGGGTTACATGGGCCACCTGGGTCTCCCATTGAAAGAGACGAATCCAGGTGGACCCCCAGGCTGCTTAACTGAGGGGGCCGGTGCCAATAAGGCCTCCCTCCCACACCGGGCGGCTGGAAAGCCTCCTCTTTACTCCAGAAGGCCAAAGGACTTCCGCTCTTCGCTGGATTCAGTTTTTAACCTGCTCTTGCATCAACCAACTTCAGCAACCGCCTCCAAACAATGCTGTAGAGCTGCAGGGGCTAGCGCCTGCTCCCCCCCTCCATCGACATACAGAATGAGCTGGGTATCATCAGCGCACTGATGGCACTTCCAGCCCAAGCAAAAGCTCCGCATTCAGCTGAGTGCAAGCAAGGGTCGCGATATAGATGCTAAATAACAGCCGGGACAACAACGCCCCTGAGGCATCGCCAAGCGAATAGAAGCGGGCACCTCCGAGAAGCTCGGTCCCCGCACCACACTTGCTGACTCCGGTCCCGGAGAAACGAGGCAATCCATTGAAGGACAGTACCTCGCACCCCGGAAACGGCCAGGCGGTGGGTCAAAAGGTCGTGGTCGACCACATCAAACGCTGCGGTGAGATCCAATAGCACCAGCAGCGCCGATCCGCCTCGGTCAAGCTGCATACGGAGCGTATCTGTGACAGCGACGAGAACAGTCTCCGTCCCATGCCCAGCCCTGACAATCAAATAGTAAGGGGGGCACAAGCTTTGGGACTGGTAATGTGTAAATTATGTGCTTCTAAAGGTCTCTTATTTGGAAACCTTCTAGACCAAGCCTGTACTTATCTGTGAGGTAAACAGAGATTACTTTTTCTTAAATATCTGACTCAAATGAGAAAACATAGATGGAACTGTACGACAAAACTTTATTTAACAGAAAATAAAGTATTTAATAGGGCAACTATTATGTGTGAATGATTTTATTATATAAACTACAACTGACTCTCAGGTAAGGTAAATAAATTCTGAAGGGAGATTTGATCCCCTTCTCTCTAGTCAGGTTACCTTAGCAAGTTAGGCTGTTCTTTTTCCACATTGAGCAACTTGCCACACAACCTATGCACACCAGTTAGGAATAGTAGGCCCTTAACAGGATGCTTATTTTTCACACTAAATATGAATTGTTCCCTAAGCTGATCCCAAACCCTAACCAGAAGCCAAAAAAATCCTGGCTAAACTGATGCATCTTTCCAGAGTCACAAAATTCCTGTCCAAAAAAATTTTTTTTTTGTTATTTACCTCACTTAAACTGAGGTACCCGAACAGTGGAGTTCCATGAGGTTTGGTTGGCTGACAATCACTTGGATTTGCATGAGGCCTAAATCACAAGGATTGGTTCAGAACCCTGGAGGAGAGGTGGGACTTTTAAGGATGATTGCCACAACATGCCTGGCAGTTGGTGAGTCTGGTGCTAGCAGTCATGCACTTGGCAGCTGAGTATGATGCTGCCAGAAGGGCCAATTTTGCCACGCCCTTCCAGTGCTGCTACTGTCCCACTCCTTATGATCAACTGGCACTAAGACAAGTCTACAACAGCAGGGGATGGGACTCCCATCCAAACAGGTCATCACAACCACAAATGAAAATTTATGTATACTCAAGGTGCATAATTTATTCAGTTTTTAGAACTGAGATATTTTTAGTGCAAAATTCTGATTTTTAAAAAACATGAAATACACATATACTTGCTATTAGTACTCTCTTCTCAGCAATGTATACAAGTAGGCACTGCCAACCTCCTTGTCATGGAAGGTAGCCAGTGCATGTGCCCTGACTCCTACAACAATAGAATGGATTCTCATATTTAATCTACTCACATGATTCTATTGAAGTAAGTTTGCATTCCCAACCAACAGAGGTCCATACCTACCTCCAGTCCAACCAGCTGCCAATAGAACGGCGACAGGTAACCAGGGCAGTATGGTGTTTGGCACCCTTAAACTTGTCTAGCTTTGCAGTCCAAGCTTCAGGCTTGGTGGGACGAGCAGCCAAAACCTGTAACCCCTTCTTCACTTTGATTCTGAAAGGGAAGACAGGAAAAGAAAGTGAACAAATAGGAAAGAATCAGTAAAACAGCCAACAAACATGTAGATGGTAAGCAGTGGGAGAGCTAGGATCAACCCCAAGAGGAATGCAAATTTTCAAGAATTAAGAAATCTGAAACTAAGGGAAGTCTGAATCACAGAGAAGACCCTGAGAACTTTTTCCTGAAATTCAAGTTCCTCAGCAACTCACTGGAATCAGTAAGTGCTGACAGAAATTAAAGCACTGCAACATGGCCTCCTTCACTCACCGGAGTGTCAACAAGTCAGCAGTGAAGTTCTGCTGCAGAATGAGGGTGGCAGTGAAGAGCTGCCCTGGGCGTAGTGCCATGTCAGGAACTCGGACCATCACATTGTCATCCAACCGCACTTCCTGGCGTCGTGGTGGGCTCATCACTCTGATGTCAACAGGACCAATGTAGTTCAGTTGCTCCTTGGTGCCCTCAAGAGCCAGTCGTGATTTCTCATGGGGCCTGGCATGGGAACAGTCTCTGGGTGCCTTACCAGGTAAAACAGGTTCCAGAGTGTAGTACAGCTCAGCCCGGTGAGGAGTGATGGTGGAATCCTCTGATCCATGCTGACTCAAGGGGGGTGTAGGGGAGAACCAGTGAGAGGGGAGCTCTAGTTCAACTACACACACACCCAAGGGTGCCTGTCATGAAAAGCAGAGAGGCAAACACTTCCTTTAGTTCCTGCTAATTACCCCCTGCAAACACACAAACCCTTCAAATATCTCTTAATCGCTAGGGATTTCTGCTCTGACCAACATTTTCGGCAGATCTGCTTTAGCCAGCTTTCAGAGTGCTACCAGTGAAATAGGGCTCTTTGTGCAGTGACACATTTCTTTTTGCACATCTTTACTGATCCATTTTAACTTCATCTCACCCTGGTAAGTTCTTTCACAAGCAATTAGGATCAGTTCTTTGCGAGAAGTTGGAGGATCTCCTTAATTTCACATTATAACAAGCACTGACTTACAGCCCCATCCAAAGTGGGGGGGGGGTCCTCTCCTGGGAGTGGTAAATTTGCCCTCCCCAGGGCACTTACTCTGGCAGAAGGGCAATCCAACAGTGTGTGGCCACCACATCTGCCCAGTGCTAGACGTCATGATGGACACCACATCAGCGACCCAGGGTTCTTGCTGCTGCTGGCGTAGTGGGGGCAGGTTGGGGGCATAACCAAGAGAGGAGCCAACCTTAGTCAGCTCCCTGCCAGCCTTTGCCAGCATTATGCTGGTGGGCCATGCTTCAGACAAGCCACCCAAGAGACAAGCTGCTGGGGGCAGCGTGGCTGTTTGGCTTTTCCATCCTCTGTGCACCAACAGGAAGCCTCTTCAGGGGCAGCGGTTAAGTGCCTGGCTCATGGATGGGGCTGCCTGAGGTTCATTCAGATACTCCTGAAGTCCTTTTATACCAAGCATAACTTTCCTCACCATTTATGGAACGTATAATGGCAATCCTTTCCCATGAAAGTCCACAACATGGCAGGCACCTTCACCCACTGCAGAATACACTGTGTGTCAAGCAACTGTGCCTTTAATTTTTGCATTTACAGGTAAAGTGCCAAAGTGGAATTCATCAGCCTCACGACATGCAACCATACACCTTCAGCCTAGAATGGGTTCACATTTTGATTTTCTTCTAGAGAAATCACAAAACAACTTGTGTCCCAAATTGAAAATGCTTCAGGGGTATATTCAATTTTGCTTATGACAAATATGATTGGATTTTTAAAAACCCAGCATATTTTGAAAATGGAAAAAAAATGCTTTATCAACTGTTGAGAATTTTTGTAAAAAAATACACAATTATTTTCCCCCAACTTTGAAACTAAAAATGTCTCTATTAAAAAGTTGCTTTCATGTAGTGGAAATGATCATCCAATAGAATGGAAGGATCACTAGTTTTAATGCATAACAAAGAATTTTGGAATATGCACTTTTTTCATATCTCAAAAACTATAGCATAACAAGCTGTCCCTCTTGACAGCCACTATTATAAACAGCCATTAAAAGTAGAAGGCATATTGAATGGATGCTATCCCTGTCCTACAATTACAGAACTGAAAAAAGTCATGGCTGTTGGAGCAGGAGAGATACATGCCAGACACATGTTCATCCATTCCCTACCTTAAAACTTCCAAGGAAGTTCCTGTGTTAGCAAAAGTCTTGAAATAATCAATCTCATAAAAGCATCCCACTTCCATTTTTTTCATTTGGCACTTTGATCCTATCCAACTTACTCATCATAACCTATCCAAAGACTTGTAGTCCTTCTAAGCAACAATTTGCCTCCTGAGGCTTCTGGGTGCTAGCTATCTTTCTGCATCACAAGCAGAAGAGTATTCATGCCGGTGACACCAACCTGGAGATGGCAGGCTCTGTGAACAGCCTCTGCCTGGTGCAAGATATGCAGGGTGACACATGGCAGGTCTCGCTGTTCTGACATCCAATCCTGTCCCTGGAGGTGGAAAAGGACCCTGGAGTATGGCTCATAAGGAGACACTGTGCCTTCAATGGACACAGCATGGACATCCCAGGCAACAGAGACATCTTGGATTTGGGAGCTGTCAGCTGGTACCGCCTAGGGAGAGAGAGTTCTGCAGTGAAGCACCTCTTAGAACAATTAAGGCTCCTCACATACTTGGGAGTTTCCTCCTCATAGCTGGACAAAGTAATTACCTGCTGGGCAGTAAAAGGAAAGTAGGTGGCTTGGATAGCGGGTTTTGCTGCAAGGCGATGGTGGAGGAAAAGGAACGTCTCAGAGCGAGAGTTCAGGGAGGCATTTCCTGGAAGGTAACGATCTGTACGCTGAAGACGGAAATGGTCCGCACCAGTTAGCACCTTTAGTTCAGTGGGCAGGTACACTATCTCTGGGGGATCAGATTCACAGTTCACTGCAGAGAGAAGAACCACATTTATCAACATCAAGCATATAACCTCCTTCACACTAAACATATACAAAAGAAGAGGTTCCCACTTCAAATGCTCCAGGCTCAACTAAGCAGCAAGGGCAATTATCTAGCTATCATCAGAGTATTTACTTTTGTCAACATCATGGATTAAAACCACACCTCATGGAGTCTAGCTTCATGTCTTTTAGATCATGGCCAACTTACAGTTCATGGACCACAGCTAACCTCCAAAGGACCAGAGCTAACTTCCAAAGGAAACATTTTGCTCCTGGATGCCCTAAGTTTTAATTAAGATGGAACAAGTAAAGAAGCATTGAAGGCCCATGTATATCTCACATGTATGTTGCATTGCTTATGCACATTCAGAAAAGCCAAGAACGATTGCGAAATTGTCTCATAAGACAATATTTAAAAAAGCAAATCACCTCCTTGTCCTCCTTCTCATCAATAATGCATACACTTTAAGGATGTGTATCCCTCACTTGTGCATCTATCAGGGGAGGCAAGTTCTATTACAGAGACTAGTTACGCTATCGGGGAACCTGGTTCCCATATTAAAGTTTTACACTCAAGCCATATGCTTTCCCCAGGACCTCCTCCTCTCCTGCCACTTTCTTAACTTGAAATGATCCTAGGGAACACTATTTGTTCCACTGACAAAACAAAATTGTAACAGTGTTCTCTTCCAGTTTAGCCTCACAACAACCCCGTGAAATAAGTTATGCTGAGAGTTATGACTAGCTCAAAGTCACCCAGCAAGCTCCCATAGAAGTACAGAGATTTGAACTTGGGTCTCCCAGATCCAACTCCAGCACTCTAACCACTGAACTATGCTGCCTCAGTGCATGAATTGCTATGTTCAAAATTGCCAGTACAAACAATTCATTTCTTCTCTCTCAGCTTCACTGTTCTTCATGGTAGTAATCATCGGTGGCCTGCAGCCAGATCTCCTGAGCAGCAGTGTAAGTTTCTAATTACTTAGATAGATACAGCTCAAGAATCCCCCCATCCTCTAGGTGACTGGATCCCTACAAACTAACAAGTAGATCATTTAAACATGAAATCTGCCCATGCCAGGTCTAAAGAATTGGAAGTATTTGTTTTTCAATATGCAAGTTAACACATCTATTGCAATTGTGAACACAGTGTGAAATAAAATTGCATAATATTTTGGGTACCTACTGTCACATCATTAATGGCATGCTATTCTACCATGACTGCACTATTTTGTAACCTTAAAGAAGTATGTTCATCATCATCATCATCAGCAGCAGCAGCAGCAGCATCATCATCAATGTGTCTAATTCTCAACATCACCAAATCTGTGGATACTTAATTCCAGAGGTGTAATAGCCATAAACAAATATGTCAGATCTTTCAAAAAATCTGAAATCTTTAAAAAAAAACTTTAAAAGCTGGAGGTCAACCCTTCCCCACAAATAATAGAAGCAGTGCCTGTAGCTTAAAGAAGCAAATAACTTCAGTGGCCATTGTCACAGTATAAAAGTACTGTTAACCTTTAACACTTGTTTTTTGTTAGTAAACAGCAGAGGGTGGGGACAAGCCCTTTTCAGGAGTTTTGGATTTTGAAGCAGGGCCCACTGTCGCCAGGCCTGGCAGCAATCACTGTGTGGCTTACTTCTATCTGACTTGTATGACTCCGTCAGGTCTGGATGCTTGACAAACATCACCAAAACTATACTCAGAAAAATAATATCATTTTGTGGACCTGTGTTTCATTAAGTTCTGAAAGCTGTGTGTTTCCCCTTCCGGTGTTAGACATTTGCAAACAAAACAAAAAAATACACAGGGATGGAATCTGCTGACTCCAGACCACTACTAGCACTAAAGGGAAAATCAGTTTAAAATAATGTTAGTGTCCTAATTACGTGAGGTGGGACTGGCAGAGAGGAACCTATGACTCCATTCCACTAATTGAGGAATTTTCCTGTGGCTCAGGAAGCCTTCCTCTAGTGCAAGAAGCATGTTCCACTAGTGCAAGAAGTGTGTTTTGCCTGTGGCTGGCTCAGTTATGAGCAAACTGGTATTTCAGTATCCAACCCTATGTCTTTCCAGCTGTACATTCAGTGTTCCATATGGAATCCATGCAGAAGATTTTAGCTAAGTCCACAAGAATGTAAATCATTCTTGCAATGCATTTTATTTGACAATATATTAATCTCAGCAGCCACCGCTTAAATAAACCTTTCCATAATCACTGAAGTTAATATGGTTGTCCAATGATTTATTTGTATGATTTCTGCAGCACTTACAAGACTTTTTCAGCAACACACCATTGAAAGCCATTTCCCAAATAATTCAGAAGTGAAATTAATACAAAGGTGAGTTTTGCTTCAGCAATTTGAAAGATGACTCCTACAATTTGTGACCAATGAACAAAAGGGCAACTCCACCATATATGATAGAAGTCTCCTTGATCAGTAGGATATTTCCTACAGCTAAAACTGTGTTTTCCAAACATTTAAAAGTCATTTTTTAACAACTGTTTGAATAGGCCCTTAACCTACATGTTCATGGGGAACTGCCTGCCTCTGTTTAATGGGTATTACAAAGGTTCCACTGATGTGTACAAAAATAAGAAAATGCATGAGTAGCAATGTGAGATGCATGACATTTGGCAGCTAGATATAAACCAACCTACTTTCGTTTATGGGATCAGACAGATTCATAGCCTACAGCTGATAGTCCACCTCCTGCCAAGATCTGTCTAAGGATGCCTTTATGCTTGAGTGACCACTCACACAGAAAGCCTACCTAATTTTTAAAACTAATCTGAGATTTCTGAATGAGACCAAGATCCTTTCAGTCCAGTAGAGTATTTCAGGCCACAGATAAGCAGATCTGAGCATCTCACCCATTTGGGGGGGAAATCAAGCTCTGAACTGTGGTTAGCTGCACTTGATAATATTTCGTGGCTAGAATTTTATGATGTGTATATAGCCCTGCACAAAAATGACAGGAAATGTACATCTTAGAGACTGAGACTGTGTATGTCTTCACTGTGTTCTTAATTGCTGTGACTTTATGAAGTACTCTCAGAAATGAGGCCATCCTCTCACATCCTAATTTAATTTTCCACTACTGTTTCTTCTCACTGCCTAATAACCATTATGGATTAGCTATCAAGGTATCTCAGTGCCTGGTGAAAACATGCTCATGCTGTTTCTTTGGTCTCACAAACAGCCACGGATTGGCAAACTGCTCCTAAAAAGCAGCAGCATCAGTGAACAGGACACAGTTGCAAAGAAGGTGCAGGTAAGATCGGGTTGCCATACTGCCCACCCATAAGAACATTAAAATAAATAACCAAATCCTGGAGGAAAAGAGTATTTCCCCCCAACCCCATCCCCACCAGGCATGCATCAAAACTTGCATTTACTGCAAATAAAACTGCTGTTTGAATACACAAATCTGCCTTATACTGAATCAAAACACTGATCCATCAAGGTCAGGCAGAGGCATTTCACATCACCTGCCACTTGGTCCATTTAGCTGCGGATGCCAGGGATTGAGCCTGTGGTCTTCTCTATGACAAGCAGATGCTCTACCACTCAGCCACACCCCTTCCAATAGACTGGCTGGCTTGCACATGTAGAGTAGGATTTACTTGGGCACTAAATTTGGGGTTTACCCAAAATGCAAAAAAAAAAAATCCCACTTCTAGTTATAGACTTGGAAGCAAGTTTCATTAACTGCAATGGTGTCTATTCCCAGTTAAGAAGAAGAAGAGTTGGATTTATACCCCCCCTTTCTCTTCTGCAAGGAGACTCAAAGGGGTTTACAGTCTCCTTGCCCTTCCTCCCTCACAACAAATACCCTGTGAGGTAGGTGGGGCTGAGAGAGCTCAAAAGAACTGTGACTAGCCCAAGGTCCCCCACAGGCTGGAGTGCACAGGCTAATCTGAATTCCCCAGATAAGCCTCCACAACTCAAGCACCAAGTGGGGAATCAAACCTGGTTCCTTCAGATTAGAGTACACCTGCTCTTAACCATTATGCCACTACTGCTCTTTAAGTTAAGGTCAAGCAGTGAGATGCCTTCTCATGACACAATCCCAGGATGGTTCAAAGCCCAAGTACCAGGTACAACACTAGATTCCTGTCCCTAGCACTTAGTGTTGGATTTGAGTAAGAAGGCAAAAAAAATTTTCTTTCCACTGTTAAATGGTCCTCCATTTCTGTACAAAACCCAGGTCTACAAAGGGATGAAGGTTGTGAAACCCATGGTAAAGGCATATAAGGCTGCCCTATACTGTCTCAAACCACCAGTACATTGAATTGATGACTTGGATTAGCTCTCCAAAACCTCAAAGAGCCCTCTCCCCAACCTCCTGAGATCCTTTTCATCAATATTCAGTTGTTTGTTTCAGGTTATGGATTCTTCCAGATAACAATTCTTAGCTGTATTGTGCATTGTGCCAACACCTAAAAAAAATATTCTGACACGTGAAATGTTAATTAAATTTCTGAACATCTGCAAAGAACCCTCGGACATGTAGTTTCCAGAGTGCCTGCCAGCCTGACTCAAGTGCCCTAGAAAATTATGCGTTTCAAAGTTCCTTGCCTTTGGGACAATGCTGTTTCTGCATTCAAGGTACAAAGTGGGAATAAAAACCCCTCTGAGAGGCCCACTGGTCATGGTTGCCACAGGTGGCACAACAAAGGTTCAGTGTCTTTTTAGGCTTGGGTGATATAAATGGCTCATGGGGGGGAAGTTTGGCTCCATTTTACTCCTAGTGATATCTCAATAACTAACAGTTTCCAAACTTCAGAATGGATTTATGGGGGAGGAACGATTTTTCATACTTTTTAAAAGTTCCTTTAACTGCACCCCTTTCAAGTTAAGCACCTCTGATGTTAACTGTTAATACCAGAAATTGAGCCAGGGGCCTCTTAAATGCAAAACAGGTTGTCCATCACTGAATTATGGTCTCCTCCTACAAATGGACCATTTCTGGAAACCTATGCATCAATATTCCTTTGAATTCCTTTGTCTCATTCTAGCTTTGAACAAATTAAGGTTAGAAATTAGAAGGTGGTGACAAGTATCCAGAGTGCACACATTTTTGGAATACAATAGCTGCCCTGACATCTATTTGTAAGCAAATAAATATTTTTTGGCTTCAGAAAGAATTGAATACATTTATATCAGAATTGTTTGTGAACTCCATTGTAGCCCACTGTGGCTCAGGGATGGGTCTCTCCCTTTCCTCTGATTACTTAGGAGTTGTCATAGAGAATAAACATGTGCCTCGTTTAAATGTATTCTGAGATGACTTAATGGATGGCCTTTCTTCATGCTCACAGTCAGAATTACAAACATGGTTGAGTTAGGAAGGTACTTCCAGCTCAGTACTGACTAGTGACCTTGGATGGATAGAAACTTTTTTAGTTCATAGCTTGACTCCCTTGCTTGAGTCATCTGCAAGCACGCTAGCAGAGGCAGTACTAGATGCAGCAATATGCAGTACTTATAGCACAAAACTGCCCAGATTGCAAAGATCAGCCTGTGAAAGGTGGCGAGTGTCAAGTGTTGGAATCAATATGGCTTTGGAATCCTCCTCTTTTATGCAGATTGTATTGTATTGTAGTTGTAGACCTTGTCTCCTACTTACTACATGTCTCTGGATCAACACAGCACAAAAGAACTCAACATCCTAAACTTTGCAGGGTATCCCAATAAGTTATAATAGTACGTTGCCTCATGTGAGTAGCAGTGAAATGATTTCAGGGTTAGCTATCCACTTAAGTGGAAATGCAACAGGGCTAGGAACTGAACATTCATTAGATTAGACGGTCCTTCTAATGTGTTTCCACATCAGTTGCAAAATACCGCCCCTAGTCAAACCTGCGGCACATAGAACATATTAATGTAATGCAAAATGATGGCATTTAGTTAGTATCTTTGATTTTTGGTGTGTTAGTAGTGAATGGGGTTTGGACAGCTATTAGGCTGAGCTCTTGTGCAGCTCCTGTTGTATTTTTAGTGAGGCTGACACCAGGCCCTCCTAGTGGGTTGCACCATCAGCAACTGATTTTAAACCTCTAGCTGTTGATGCCATGCTATTTGTGAAATCTTCATCGCCATCTCAGGAAAAATGTTCTCATTATGAAGAATTTGAATACATTACAAAAAAGGCACTTGACAAATAATATCAAAAATAAAGGGAATTTAAAATCATATCCCTCTGCAAAATTATTTCAAATCCCTGGAGCTAGCAATATTGCTTTTGTGATATTAACACTCTATTATCAGATTGAAGGTGTTTGCATTCCTGCTTTTTTCTATTAGAAATTCAAGCTTCATCTTTCCCTGAATTCTCCAGGTACACAGAGAATCCAAAGAAACATACCACGTTAGATGAGAAAAGGGAATGAAAGCCAAGCAGGTGAAAAGAAAGCCATTTATAGTCTAACTATTGAACTCTTTAGACCACATATCCATAATTGCCTTTTGCCAAAGAAATTACTTAGTCAGCAAAAAAAATTCCTCCTTTCAATGGCTCTCCATGGAATTAATAAACCAGGATCAGATCAGACATCTGAAAAAAACTATCTGCTCTACAATGGCATTAGAAAGGGGTTTTCCTTATGAAGTAGAGCACTTTGAAGGTGGTAAAGGAAACGTCAGCATTAATTAAGAAGGGAAAAGCAGGCACTGGGGATAGCCATTAAGAGAAGCTCTTTATTCCACGCTAATGAAATGCAATGGATGCTCCTTTATTTCAGAAGACTACTGTTCCAGAGGTGGGACTCCACAGGCTGAGACTCACTGTCCTTTATTTTTGAAATGCTGAATAATAAACACAATTTTAGAGTGTATAAAAAAGATATTCTCATTATCGGTTTGTGTAAACTTGTCACATTAGCTTCAAGGGTGAAAAAAAAGATAAATAGCAAGTGTTGGTTGTTTTCAGATATTTGCAGTCAACGCCTCTGGCAGAAAAAAACTAATATAGTTTCAGCAACATACACCGTTCCTACCTGCACATATGATCTGCTCGCCAATATGCTTTGTTTAGCTTTATTAATATTTCTGTCAACACCTCAGTTCCACCTGGGAATTGAGATTTTTTTCAGAGCAGCCATTTTAATGCTTTCGGGTGAATAAGGGAGGGAACATATGGTTGTGGGTTTTGTTTTTGGGCTTTCATGCATTCCTTTCGGAAGGAAGTATTTAAGAAGGTTTTGAAGTTTAGCTTTAATTTGGGATTTTGCCAGCTTCCAAACAAAATGCTAAAAAAGATAATGATGTTGTTTCTAATTAACTGAGATCTAATTAGAGTCTCAATGAGTTATCTGTCTGGAAAAGGGCAGCATGTTCCTAGGATTGAAGAAGCCTGAGGGGAGGTGGGGGTATGATTATGTGTAGTAGAATGTCCACTGGGAAGGCATTTTCAATGACCCACTGAGGCATAGGAAATGCATTCTCTGCATCAGCCATGTGAACCTTTACAAGGTTAGTGACCTGAGTTTTGCTGTTCTTTAAGCTATTTGCTAAAAATTACTACAAATACAGCTATTGTAGCTGCTAAGGAAGATTTCTGGATGCAACTTAGCAGAGGTGTTGAGGTACCCATCTATATCTGTGGAAACAGCTCAAGCACTGTTGCTTTGGCTGCTGATGAAGGAATCATTTATCAGGGCTACTGGTGCCTTTTTAAAAATAGGCCAATAGGGTGTAAAAGAAAGGTATTCAACCAGGCTGCTACCATAAACTTCATCACACGTGCAAATGGCGGAAGCCCCAATAATTTGAGCAGCATATTGCATCATGCTGAGGAGTGCTACCAAAAACACCCTGCCAGTTATTAACCTATTACATTTGTTTTCCCCTTTCCTTCAAGGTGTGTGTGGTTCAAGTCATCTCACATCACTTTTATAACAATGCTGTAAAGCATATCACTGTCAGATGCTGCACAACTTGAACCCAGAACCCTGGATCAGAAACTCTAAAGCTTGGTTCTGTGTGGTACCAGGGTTGCCAGAATGCAGGGAGAACCATGGATACAAAATGTTCAGCAGAGGAACTGCCCTCTGAGGTCAGAGAGGTTCAATGAGAAACTCTGAGATTAAGTGACCAAAAGGGTCCCTGACTGGATCCAGCTGCTCCATCATCAGTGGATGAGACTGTTCTATCGCTGCTGATCCTGGTATCAGAATACTGCTTATATCTTTTGTCTTGCCTTTATATTGGACTGCTCTGTAGATTCTGACTCCTTACTTGGCCCTGACTGCTTCTGCTAAAGCTGTAGGTGCCTACTTTGAATCATGACTTCTGGCCTGATCGCTGACATTGTCTTTGCCTTTTGACCAATGACATGTTTCTGATTCCCTGACCCATGGCATGACTTGGAGCACTCTACTCTGTCTGAACCACCTTAGTACCTGACAGTTTCTAGCTTTCCCTGGTCCAAATCCAACACAGCGAATCCAGTCGACCTTGGTGCTCCACTGTGGGAACCTTTCTTCAAAGGCATTGCTAACATTAAAGGTACACCAGCACAGCACCATTTTACTTGTTAGTATTTATTAATTTACCATACATATACTCAACTATTCTACACTGATCAGGGCCATAAGAGGGACGAGCAGATTAAAAACATATATAATAGCAACATCTCTTAAAAAGCAATGGAACTGAACAGAAACATATAACCAAAACACCTAACACCTAGCTAAAATACATCTGACTCATGGCAACTCCAGTGATGTTCTCAAGGCAAGAGACATTCAGAGGTGGTTTGACATTGCCTGCCTCCCCATCACAATCCTAGTATTCCCTGGAAGTCTCCCATTCAAATTTTTGTGAGGTTCAGCCCTGTTTAACTTCTGAGATCTGACAAGATTGGGGTGGCCTAGAGCTGTCCAAGTCAGGGCAAAATACACATAGACTACAATAAAATACACCGAGGCCAATTATGCACGGCAAGGTTCCCATGACTTCAAAGAGAATTGGCCAAGGAGTCCTTGTTTCAGGGCATGTTCAGCATTATTACCCACCATCCTGTTTGCAGCAGGCCAGGCATTACTCCTCAGCAGGAGCAGGGAGGCCACGGACAATAGAAATGATAGAGAAGGACAAGCTGCAGGAAGTAGTAGGCAACAGGGAGGAGGGCGAGGGAGAAGGGTGCAAAGGAGTACAAGAGAGTGGTAGGGTAAGACTAAATGGGCTGGCTGCAGGCAGACGGAAGAGGTCTGGGGCAAAGCTGTCCCACTCTGGCAGTGAAGCAAAATTAAATTATGCTGTAAGTGGATTTGCTTGCCACGGAGAGAGTGGAAACTGAAAGCAGGGCTAGAGGAAATACGTCTGTCCAACAAATCTTGCTGTGGCAGACATTCACCTCTGCCATGCAGCAAACACCTTGTGCGTAATCAGCCATACATAAAAAACAACAACTAAAACATGGGGCCTAGGAGATCATTAAAGGAATGTCAGACATAACAAAAAGACTTCACCTACTGGCAGAAAACAGCAGCAGAAGGGGACAGGTGAATCTCTCCGGGAAAAGAGTTCTAGATTTCAGTGCCACGGCCAAGAAGGCCTTGCCCCAGATAACTACCTGCCTAATTTCAGAACATAGAGGCACCTGAAGCAAAAACTCAGAAGATGATTTGTAGCTGTCAGGTAGGTTTGCAGGTTGTCATTCAACTATGTAAGTCCCAAATAATGTAGGGCTATAAAAGTCAACACCAGTATCTTAAAATGTGGACAGAAACAATTTGGGAGCCAGTGATATGGTCATTACAACCCACTTTTCAAGGGCAACCCTATCCACTGCAGTAATCTAATCTAGATACAATCCCAGGCAGGCACCACAGTGGCCAGAACTCTCCAGAACTGGAGAGGCTGCAGTTGGCTAATTAGTTGAAGCTGGTAAAAGGAACTCCTAGCCACAGCTGCCACCTGCTTATTCAGCTGTAGGCCTGGGTCCAAGAGCAACCTCAAACTATGGATCTGTTCCTTCAAGGAGAATGCAGTTCCATTCAGAATGGGTGGTACCTTAAGTCTTGAGTTAGACCCTCCATTCATCAGTAGAGCTTGGTCTTGTTGGGATTCAGCTTTAATTTTGAATGCACACTCAATACATGAGCTCTTCCACATGCCAGATGGGTGCTACACTGGTTTCTCATGCATCAGCGCTGCATATATGAGCTAGATCATGCAGCACAAATCTGAAATGTAAACATGGGAACATCACATATCACAACATTTCTGGGTTTTTTGACAACACATTCCAGGATTCTCTGGTAAATGGTAAAGTCCCAATACAATCTGTACCATGGTCATGTCTAGAATGCACTTTTCTGCTGTCTAGGATTGGTATTTATGTATTCATTTGGGGTTCAGAAAATCTGGAAAAAATACAATTTTCTGCAGACTTAAAAAATCTTTACCCGTACTGGTTCTGCAACTATCACTTTCTATGAGGTAGACTGGCAGGCAACAACACAGGCCAAAGCCACTTGCATGTATGGATTGTATGCATCAGTTATAAAATCTTTTCAAAAATGCTTTGCCAGACCAGGAACTGTCTAATCTGTGCAAATAATGTGGAGTGGAGAGGCAGCATTAATTATGCTGGATACAGGACAAAACTAGATGAAACGCTGGAGATCCAGGATTAGAACTTTTATCTGAATTTTGTTTTAGTGGTAGGGGATTTTATTAGGGTCACAACCCTGGGAAAAAAACCAGTAAGGATAGGAAAAGTTGAAGGAATCAGGAAGAGAGGAAGACGCAACATGGAATAGACAGACTCTATAAAGGAAGCCATGGCCTCAATCTAAAAGTCCTGAGCACAGTTGTTAACAACAGGATATTTGGGAGGACACTGATTCATAAGGTCGCCATAAGTTGGGAGCAACTTGATAGCACTTGGCACACCCACAGCCCTGGTGAGAGGCTTATGTTCCCTCACACTGTGATCTGCCCCAGTAGGGAAAGCATACATGTTCCAGTATATTTTCCTGCTGTTCGATATATATATATAAGAAGGAGATCCTGTCATGGACTTGCAACATTTCATCTAATATGGCCTTCACATTCCAGTTATGTGAATTGAACATGGAAAACTTAATCCAAGGATCTGGCAGATTTCAGCCTGATTTCAGCCTGATTGGCAAGCCATGTCTTTGCACATGAGCTGGCCAGTATTATGCATGCAATATCCCAACAGAGGGAATTAGAAGGGGCCGTATCAAAAAAGTACTGTGCCCACCCAATATTATAAAGTGCCCAGGGGCCAAAGCTGATAACCAGACCCTGTCAAAAATTTTCTGAAAGGAAGGAAAACTTTCCTAAGAAATAAATGCAAATATATCTAGATGTGTATGTGTTTAAAACCCTTCACTTCACAGAGAGGCATTTTAACTATCAGGGCATGACAGTATATAAAGTACAATTGCCTCAAATATAGATACTTTGGACCAAAGAAAATTGAGGATCAACAAAACAGAGATTACAGGAAAATCCCATCCTGGATTTACAACGGGTAGATGAGGCTACCAGGTACTCTGACACAAATTCTCTGCCATAGCCTTGATATAGACTATAGAAGATGGGTTATTTTGCCACCCCTTCCTCTCTACTGTATGTACATGCAGAGCAGCAAATAAATGCCACCCCTTACAAGCGAGGCAGCCTCCTGCTGGAATCCCTGCTTCTACCTCTGGGCTACAGAGTTCCTCCTAAAGAAGAAGCCAATGGCTAAGAGATGCTGTGACATCACTCTCTGCCCCTTCAGGTCCCAGAATAAGAGGGGGGAGGAAACAAGTGGGCTCTTTACTAATCTAGGCTCTCCCTCCCCTAGGGCATGACCTCTGTCCCCCTCTGGTCCCTTCTCTCCTAATTACTATTTTCTCCCCATCAATTTCCCACTCATCAGCTTGACAAGCTGATCCAGACATGCCCCTCCACAATCTTCATTCTACTGTGATGGACCGAACTCTGCCCCTCTTCACCAAAGAGCCCTGGGGGAGTCCTCCGCTGCACAGCCCTTCTGTATTCTTACAGCAATCTCTTCTTCTGCAGTAAGAATCTCCTGCTTGCTTAAGCCATCTTGTAACCCAGCTTTTCTCCAAGGATTCACTACTAAAACAGCAACCAGCTCTGCAACCACATCAAAAGCAGGAAAGACCGCTTCTTCCCCCGCCCCGCCCCCCCCGCCCGTCCCACCATAGCAAACAATAAGCATAATAACCACAACCCATCAAGAGTTCAGGCACTGCCACACTCTCCCAGTACCTCCAAGCTCTACCCTTTCACAAATGGCACCAGGAGGATTTATTCATCACTGTAAAATGGACTCATTAGTATTGAGATAGTAAAAATTATTTGCCCAAAACAGCACAGGACATCTGCTTTCTATTAATGGAGCAATGCTTGAGAATGGAACTGCTGGAGCAAAATAACAGTGAGAATCTCTTGTCTGGACACAAAAGGCACAAGAAAAATTAAGGAAGATACTACTCATAATAAAGGAACAGCTCCAGTAGTACTGATGAGCACAGTGGCTGCAGAGCCTCCTGCCTTACAGAAATACATACCAGAGGTGCAAAAGTTGCTGGCAAAGAACTGTACACTTGTCTTTTGTCTAATTACTGCTGATTTCTGGTTAAAAAGCACAGTCAGTCTCATGCCCTGGGGTAGTTAAGAGTTCTGCTAAAAACGATAGCATTAGATCAAGTATACACTCTGAGAGGGGTTCAAAAACACCGTAAAATACACTGTAATGTTTTCACTGTAAAGCATTATTGTCAAGGAACAGAACTGGACTAAAAGCGCTCAGAAATTACCACAAACCTCCATGCCAGGAGGAGAGATTTTACAGAGAATTCTAGAAAAGGGACTGGGGAACGAGGTGGAATATAACAAGGATGATATTTGGTCAGAACAGGTAAAGGCTGGACTGAGCGGCAGATGCTGGTGGTTCCCCCAAGATGCAATTTTATTAGCTTCAGTCTCCCCAGGGAAGCTGTGTCAGGGGCAGGGGAGATATACTGTGGGAATTAATCTTGCCTGACTGGAAGGGGGAGGGGACTTCCAAAAGCTAATTGAATTATAGAAGCAACAGACCTTCGTTTGAAGATGCTTCATTTGCATTGCCAACTGAGCCCTGAGGTGTGTGGCTTGTCCGCTGGTTTCAGCAGCAGGTAGGCTCATAGCAAAGATGCCCTAGCACACACAGCGCAATAATTGGGGGGGGGGGGATGGGGCGGTTCTGAAGGGTTTGGACCAGGGCAGAAAGAGCTTGTGGTCTGTCAGGCAGTGCACAAAGAGAGAGACGTGAAAAATATGGTGTCCTAACGATATCTGAGCAAAATTGCCAGTAGGGGAAGCCCTCTGCGATGTGGGGCCGGGGGAGTGGTTGTCTCAGGAAACGACCATAGGAGCAGCACTGCTCCGGAGCCCCGTGCATGGGTGATCCGAGAAAAGGAGCAGAGGATAAGGTCCCCCCCAGTGCTTCTACCTCCTTCTCCTCTCTTCCACCCCCCCCCCACCTCAACGTGAAGAAGTATTCGGCGTTTCCATGGAGACCAGGAGAAAACGCATTACAGGATCCTTTAGTTTTCCAAAACGGACTGGCGGGGGGTGACAATGAAAAGTCACTGTGGGGGGAAGGGATAGAGATTCCCAACGGGAAAAGTCCACGAAATGCCCTGTTAGTTGATCGCCTGGGAACAAAGCACGAGGGACCAGCCGATCCGGTTCTCGGGGCTAAGAAAGGATCTAAAAGGCTCCCCGCGGCCAAAACAAGCCAGCAGGACTCACCTCCAGGCAAGGCGACAGCAAGCAGGAACCAGAGGGCAGCGCGATCGGACCTCATCCTCCCGCACCCGACTCGCCCTGCAGGCGACTGGAGCCCCGACTTCCGTTCAGATCGCCCCACTCTGTGCTGCGGGACTCATGTCCGCACCAGCCCGGGCTGTCTGCAGCCAGGAGACTCAGGCGGGCAATCCGCACCGCCACCCCTGCGCTGCCCCGACGCGCATCCCTCGCCCGGCCGCTGCTCAGACAATAGAGGCAGGCAGGGGGAGGGGACCGGCGCACGTGGGATCAGCCGCCGCCCGCTGCGCCGCTGGGTCCTAAAAAGCCTCTCGGCATCCCCGACGACACAGTGCCCTACTAGCCGAACTGCCTCGGGGCAGGCAGGAACAGCGGGAGAAGCGGGAATCTGGAGGGGAGGACCGAAGTATGGCCAAAAGAACCAGAGGGAGAGAGAAGATGCACGTGCCAGGAAGGGCAAAGGGAGGGAGGGAGGGAAGGTTGAGCAAAAAGAGGAGGAGAAGCGGGAGGAGGGAATTAAAGAAAGCCCTACGCTACAAGCTACCTGAAGGGGGCTGGAAGAAGGCGCTGATTACACAGCGGTAATTAAGTGATTGGAAAAGGGGCACTATTTCCTCAAACGAGTTTAGGTTCTCTCACAGGGAAATGTTTCAATGTGTAAACCAGTTTTTTTTTTAAAAAAAAGAGGCAATGTGAAAAGCTCTCCTACTAGAAATTAACAAACAAATCCTGAGCGTGGTTCTCTAAGCTAAATTCCTGTGTGTGGCTTTCATTTTCTTTTGCAGGAAATGGTTCTGGGTAGAAAGACTCTTGGTTTTCTCTGCTGTCAATCCACAAGCATCGGATTCTACTTCACCAGATGGTTCTGCAGTCTGCACATTCATTTGTTCACTCTGCTAGTCTCTAGTGGTGCGCAGTTGATTTATTTTTCTGCACATGACAGGGACGTAGGTATAGATTTTTAGGGAGGGTTGGGGGCGGGCCACGCCCCACCTGCCTCTGGGGGTGTGGCCACACCTCCCCAAGCCCCGCCCCATCCTCGGTACTTATAAAAGCAGCTCTCCAAGGCCAGGAATGGCAGACTCCTATGCCCCCCCCTCCACCAGCTGGCTCCCAGCCAAAAGGCACCAGCCCCTTCTGCCCTCCCCTCTGGGCAGAGGTGTACCTAGGGAAAATGGAGCCTGGTGAAAAATCTGAGTTTTGTGCACTCCCCCCACATGGGTGCCCGCTGTGATGCTGGAATCCACCCCCAAACAGCATCACTTTCAATGGTGTTTCAACTAAAGAGCCCAAATTCTCCTTTTAAATCCACCTTGAAGGGAGAATCTGGGGTCCCCAGTTAAAACATTGAAAGTAATTTTTTGGTGTAGATTCTCCCCCACCATGGAACAGCATCACTTTCAATGTTTAAACTGGGGACCTCAGATTCTCTCTTTAAAGCCATGCCAAAGGGGGTGGATATAAAAGGAGAATCTGGGGAAACTTGGGGGGTGCCTGCTGTCAGGGGTGCAATTGTTAAGATAGCAGCACCAAACTTTCAGGGTATCTTTAGGAGACTCTCCTAATGATACCACCCAGGTTTGGTGGAGTTTGGTTCAGGGGGTGCAAAGTTATGGACCCTCAAAGGTGTAGTCCCCATATTTTATAGCTCCCATTGGAAACAATGGGGGATGGGGCACCCCCTTTGAGAGTCCATAACGTTGGACTCCCTGGACCAAACTTCACAAAACCTGGATGGTATCAGTAGGAGACTATCCTGATGGTACCACCCAGGTTTGGTGAAGTTTGGGTTAGGGGGTCCAAAGTTATGGACTCTCCAAGGTGTAGCCCCATCTTCTATTAGCTTCCATTGGAAACAATGGAGGATGGGGCACCCCCTTTGGGAGTCCATAACTTTGGTCCCCCTAAACGAAACTTCACGAAAACTGGGTGGTATCAGTAAGAGACTCTCCTGATGATACCACCCAGGTTTGGTGCAGGGGGTCCAAAGTTATGGACCCTCAAAATTGTAGCCCCCATCTCCTATTAACTCCCATTGGAAACAATGTAGGATGGGGCACCCCCTTTGGGAGTCCATAACTTTGGACCCCCTAAACCAAACCTCACCAAACAAGGGTAGTATCATCAGGACAGTCTCCCAAAACATCCCTGAAATTTTGGTGCCCCTAGCCTAAAATGTACGCCCCCTGCCGGCCAAAAACCAAAAAACACTTTAAAATATTTTTTAAAACCACACACGGAGGGTGGAGCTTCGGACATGTAAGGCAGGGTTGAACCCGAGAAACCCCCCCCCCCCTTACCTACATCCTTGGCACATGGCCAAATAATCAGGAGTTTCTGGGGAGGCTGCTATGCATCAATGGCCACAGTGGCATCACAGCACCATCTCACCTTTCACCATCTCACCTTTCACCCCTTTTTCATTTTTGTGCATGCCTGCTAGGGATAATGCACTAAAAATACTAAAAAAAAAAATCAAAAGCACAGGTGTTACTTATTATGTGAGTGCTTATCTGTTCAAGGTTACTGTGTGCTCTGAGTTTGGTGGTGTCATCCTTGTTTATTGGCATTCCACTGAAACTAGATATTTTAAGAACATTGGAGAAAGTTTTGTTTAGTATAGGAGGGGGGAACTTGCTCACAGTTAATGAGGGCTAGAAAGTTCTGATTAAAGTATGCCCTCACTAGTCATTCAATGGTCATCTGTTCCTGTCAGCAAAAGCCATACGTTAGTACCTACAGTGTTAGCTGATACCCTTCCTTATTCCATTTTCCCCTTTCTCTTTCACTCTACATGCAACACTACTGGGACTTAGCACATGTACCTGAAACATCTAGTACTTTCTGCTTATAAGAGTTCGCTGTGGTATGCATCTTGGAATTTCTGGTTCAGAGCCCATGATGCTCAAGAATGCTAACACTCCAAATGCCAGGATAAGACTTTGGCAGGTGGAGAAACAACTGCAGGAAGAGGCCAAGGAAGATGTTGGGCAAGAAGCCAGAACTGAACAAGGACAGGAGACTGTCTCAAGGGCATTGTCTCATGTCCACACCCACACCCTGTCTTCAGCACTTAAGACAGCACTTATGTTATCTATATGCTAATGGTCATATGTAAGTCATTGCTAGGAAGTCTTCAGACACCATGCTGTTCCCTTCCCACAAGTGCATTTCAGTATAGAAACTGACCACTGTCGTTTTTCTCTTCAGGTCCATTGTGGCAGCCTGTCTACATATTATTTATAGCTCCATGCAAACCCTCTGTTGACCAATACATGCATTCTTATTTGGAGCCGGTGCATTTTCCCGAGATTCAGTGAGAACATGCACTATATCCAGGGGTTGAATTCCCTGTTTCCTAGACAGTAGGCCTCCGTCAATTCTTTTTAAGGAATCGACAGTTGCAAGCATTGCTTCTGAGTTCCTGTCTATGGTGTCCTTAAAAGCCTTCCAATCTAATGACCTCATGGTGGTGTTTCCGTTATTCCATAATTTCCTCATGGTGTCATCTACCACCTAATGGCTTTGAAAGCCACTCTGCTCCTCACATTCACACTGGTGCAACATCTGATGACCAACATCTGTCAGCACAAACAATATCCCTCTTTCTGTTCTGAGCACTAGCTAAATATCTAGCTGGCAACGACTCCACTACTGGCATTTCTTGTACCTCACAGTGGTCACCTGAAAGAAGATTGTTGTCTGTTTTTATTTCCACAAAAAAAGAAAGCATTCAGACACCCACCCCACAGAAACCCTCCATCACTGCATGCCAATTCTGAACTGAGTGTGCTAAAGCACCCCCTTTTTTGATGGCTGTCACATCATTTCTTTGGCAATGACCATATTGCTCCATGTGCTATATTAGCCAAACACTGCTAGGAGACATCAATATTCTATTTATTTAAAACCAGCATGATCTCCCCAAACCAGCACCCTGTCTGCTGACTGTGCTGACAGTACATTGAAAATGTACAGCCAGTGCACCTGGCTGAACAAAATACATTTTTAACCATTGAAAAGTGAGCAGCTCATACTTTATAGCATAGTAGAACAGCTTCAAATATGTACTACCTTGACATTCTGGAGTGTAGGTTGCAACTGATGGTACTGGGCAAGTTCTCTTGAGTTGCACATGCAGCCATGTCTTCTGAATTGGAAAAAAACACACAATTGGGGGGGAAAACAGCCTGTGAGAACAGGGAAGCATTTCAATAACCGTGGTGGCCTGCAGCATTTTCTGTAGCGCACTGCCACTAGTGCATTTATTGAAAATGTTATACATTTGACAGGAAAAACTGGTAACACCCTTCAGAGAGATATTGGGGGGGGGGGATATTGCATGGGTGCCACCTATTGCCATTTCTCTCCTGGGGACAGCCACCCTTTTATTTGTGTGTATAATAGCTATCTACACAAAACTCAGGAAGGGGAGATAATGCACATGGAAAGTACTGATATGGACTTGCATGCTGAGTTCTTGCTTATTCCCCAATACGGTTGCATCACTAGGGTCATAAATTGAAAAACCAAGAAAACTGTGGGGACTGGACAGATGGTGGAAGCTTGGGCAAGTAGCAGGGGAAATGGAAAGATGTGAAAACATTGTAAAACAAAGAGAGGGTGCGGTCTCTGCAGTCCTCAGTGATTCTCTTTTCTTTAGAAAGGTTAGTGTTCTATCACTAATTTAATTTAGCAAAAAAAAAAATTTAATCTTGGGGTGGAGGGACCAAAGAGAGGATATTGGGCCTCCCTACCCAGACAGTCCACACCTATTGTGCTGCAAATTACGTTTAATCCTAGTCTCATCAAGGTATTTCCCTGAAATGTGCTCTCTAGGGTTGTAATGTAACGCCACGATGGGATCTGTAAGGGAGAGACAAGTGGAAGGTGAAGGGAGATGTGATCCTAAATACACTTTCCTGGGAGAAAGCCCTATTGTATATAGCTATTGTATATTGTATTGCGTATCTTGTATATACCCTGTTGTATATAATCCGAGCAGGATTCAAAGTAAACCAGCAATGTTAGACTACACGTGAGCAACAAACTGTTTCACTGACTAGTGTAGACAGCACGGCAAAACTGCTGTGTTTCATATTTGTTCTTCTATGGAATGTTTAATGAGTGTTCACATGCTATCTTCCACACAATTCTCATTTTAAAATAATTATCTTGCTGGCCTTGATCAACACTTTGTTTGCAGTTTTTGAAACTGTATGAAATAGCAATAGGGAGACTACAGGGGAAATTCCCAGTCCGTAAGAGTTGGAAGCATTTGTGTTGCTTATGTGGAGTCCCTGAACTCTAACAGATGGCGACAAATCTAATGGGCAAAGCCTACAGAAGGTAAGAGTATTTTTCCTCAGCTTAGTCAAATACCAATTTAAGCAGATAAATGCCAACTCAAAAATCTTTATTTGAATTTAATTAGATCTGACCTCAAACTGGCACCAACCCTGGAATTTGCTTCATGGGATTCCAAAATGCACTCATATTGTTAGTTTCACTGCAAAGTTGATTCCAGATAGTTGATTTTCTCAGTAATGACAGCTGTGAACAGGACATAGGGCTAAAATGCTTCACAATACCAACTAGTACAGGGGCTGGGACTACTGTTATTTTTGCATCTCTGTTGCAGTGATTAGCACAGACAGGGTCAGATTAAGTTTTTTACAGCCCAACTCATGGTTCATTTTATGCAGGGCAGCATAGAAATAGCACAACAAGGACGAGACAAGGACACCATTTTCCTTTCACTTTTGTTTGTTGCTTTGCTTCGCCTGTATTACAATGACATATACCATCAGTAGCCAGAAAAGACTGGAATGTTCTGGATAACATCACCTGGAACATGAATCAGCCAACAACTGCTTCAGCAGGCCTTTTCCACAAAAGCAGACAGGACTCTCTGTCTGAAGTATTCATGCAGCTGAGGAAACTGTGCCTGAGTTTTGGAACCCTGAACAATTACTGAATTTGCCTCCACGGTTCAGCAAGCCCTGAGCATCACAATTGCAAAAAAACTCTTGCTGGAACAGCTCTAGATGCAATGAGAGTAGATTTTGCATAACTAAAGGACTGAGCTCTAATCCACAGAGGTTTATGAGAAAATCTTGTATTAAAATGCCACAAAACTCTTTTTTCTTTTGATTGCTGTTGGCCTATGAAGAGGATCTGTGGTACAGAGAGAGAACAACAGTGAGAAAGAGAAGGATGATGCATATACCTTTTCCAGTGTGGCAAAACTGAAGTGGAGAAATTTGCCCATCATCAGCCAGTATAATGTGAAGCATTGTTAATTACTGGATATTATAAGTGCAGGATGACAAATCAGGCATACATTCCAAGTGCCTGAAATTGGCACTGATTCCCCATTTCAAAATGGAAATAAATACTGACATAGAATTAAGGTGTCAGGCCAAATGAACCCAAATTAAATTCTTTCTTGAGTTAAATAAAAGGTTTATCTTTCACACTTAATCACCCTCTGTGTGCTAAAATCCTAGTTTGGCTGCCACTTTTATTTCTAGGTTGTTTACATTCAGAAACCTCCTGCTTCCAAAGGACTTAGTATGGAGAGCAACATTTCCATAGTTCATCCTTGCAAGCTTGGTCACTGGAATTCCCATTTACTTTGTGAACTGATCTCTGTCACCTGGAAAGCAGTTCTAAGAGAAGAAGATCTCCAGCCACCATCTGGAGGTTGGCATCCTCAAGTGTAGATAATTTTTCTAAGGCTATCCAGTGAACCTGAAGCTAAGATGGGAATTCAGGTCTTTCATGTACAATTTGCTGTCCTCTCAGTAAAAATGGTTCTTGTATACTTTTGGGATTATCAGTTCTGCCAGATTCAAGTTATACGACCATTGTGGCATTGTGAAGGATGGGAGAAATTGCACTTATTGAAAATTTTGTCTTTCGTACAAATCTTGCGGAATAAATATTTTGCATCACTAGGAGTTGAATTTGTAAGTTTTCTGAGTTACACTTTTGTAGGATGGTGTTGATACAGGAGCTGGTTTTCTTCATGAAAGGAAGGCATTCTGCACATGCTCAGTTACTTGCTGTTAGGTTCTTTATCTGAAAAGTAAATCTTGGTTTCCTTTAGGGCATTCACTTGGTGCTTTCTGCTGCTAGTTTTTCTAAATCAAAAATTAGCAACCCCAGGTAAGCTAATAATGAGAGGTAAACAGATCAATGCAGATAAAAAGCCTCAGAGGAGCTTTTAATGGATTCTAGCCCTGACGGACTTCCAGGCTATGTTAACTATGTTGCGCTGCTGAGGGTCTTTGTTGCAGCCTGCCAGGAACCTTCAGGCACCTGAATCTCCTCCCTCTTGGATTACTGATTCCAGGTGTTCACAGCCAAAGCACAAGTTCCATCTTGCTTGGGCTTGGAAAATGAGACAAATGTACCTATGGGCCCAGCAGGAAATACACCAGAGTAACTACTGCATTCATGGAATGCCAGGTTTTGTCTCCTTGCAAGCAGAGCAGGGGCCCCTACAGAGTTCACCTCTCATCTTATGGAGATGGCTGGTCACCCCATTCCCTTTTCAGGAGCTAAGGTCAAAACAGAAATCAAGTTGCAGACATGGATTTGGTTTGTTAATTGTTTTAGTAAGAATGTTGCCAATTAGGTATATACCCACACAAGACATTAAGAAGAACCAAAGCAAATTAATCCTATGCAGTTTGCACAGCCACCAGTGCGGGATGGGGTTGCCAGATCCAGTCAGCGGAATTCCTGGAAATTTGGGGATAGAACTTTGGGAGGACAGGGACCTCAGTGGGATACAATTGCCATACAACCTCCAAAGTATCCATTTTCTCCAGGGGAACTGATCTCAGTAGTTTGGAGATGAGCAGTAATTCCAGCTCCCACCTGGAGGCTGCCATCCCTACGGGGCCAGGGGAGGGAAGGGAGCTTAGGGTCTACTGCCATAGAATCCACCTTCAAAAGCAATTATTTGCTCCAGGGGAGCTGATTTGTGTTGTCTACAGATCAATTGTAATTCCAGGAGATCTCCATTTGGCAACCCTCGTTCGGGATCATGGTGCATGTGAAGAAGGACTTAAGCCTCCCCTCTGCCATTTTCCTGACCTGAAACAGATGCAGGGAGCTACTATTTGTCCTGTTGGAGAAACGAGGCCCCTTCCCTGCACACTGTAGTCCCAATCCAAATCAAACTCAATGGGTCTGAGCACTAGTGTTGCCAGTTGTCCCCTGGCCTCCGGCAGGGGATGGGGCAGGTAGGGTTGCCAGATCCAGGTTGGAAAGTTCCTGGAGATTTGCAAATGGAGTTGGGGGCTCTATAAATGCTGGGTATTATTATTTCTCAACACATGATTTCAAGGCAGACTTCTGATCAGAATTCTGGATGGGTAGGTGAACTGCAATATCTAAATGGAGAAAAACAGTTTTTTATCTTCCAAGGAGCTTCATCCGCTGTCATTTGCGTATCAGACCACACAATCACAAGCTGGTATGTGGCTGCAGCTCTCCAGAATCTACTGGCTGGTTCACCTGCTATGGCACAGCAAACTAATCTACTTGTTTAATCAATAGAGTTGCCATATCAAAGCCTTACAAACCCAGGCAGCATAATTTACATACAATATGATTTATGTATGAATATTAACTGTATGGTTGCTCACAGTGCAAATGCTAAATTAGCATCATTCATCTGTGTTGTTTTCAGCAGATGCTTTCTTTCTCAGTGCCAACCTCGTACAAGGAGGAGAGAGTGGAAAAACAGGCAGTGGAAGCAATTGTCTGGCCATTTTTCAGTGTCAAGGTTGAAGGAAGATTTTGGTTCCTTATCCTTCCAAGAGCATAGCACTGTACCTCACAGTTGTCTCCTTTGCTTCTACTTTTATTCCTTCTACATCTGTTTAAGGCAGGCAGATTCCATCCCTATTCCCACAGTTAGAACAACGAGAAAAGGCCATCTGACACAGACTTCTGTTCAAATTATTTTAAGAGATTTAAGCAAGCTGAAGCCTGTGGTTTCAGCTGGCCCAAGTATTCTTGGCTGGTTGTTGAGTTACAGCCACAGTAAAACAACAACAAATACTAACTAAAGACTGCCAATACAGCGCTTTTGAGAATCTTCATCAAAAATAAATTCAATCAGAAATTACCAGATCCACTAACACAAAATGGTGACGATAAAAACCCAGAGGCAGAAAATCTTTTCCAACACAGCAGTAAACAGGGAACATAAAAGGCAAATGGACATTTGAGAGAGGAATCTATTTGCTGTTCTATGGTCTAAAATTAATGGGATTCATGGAGTTTCTTTTCCAGCTGGACATTCCAATAGTTCCAGTAGCATAGCTAGAGGAACTTTTCTTCTGCAAAAAGGAAAAAAAGAAAGAAGAGTGGAATCTCCTCTTTCCTGACTTTCTCTTGAAGGGAAGCCACTGCCCATCTGCCATCTTACTTTCACTTGCTCCTCCATGCCTTGATCAAGCAACAGTTGCCATCACCACCCAATAGCCCAGTAAGTAGAGCTGCTGCTGCCTGGGCCGCTGCTGCTAAGACCATGCCCCCCCCCCCCCCCCAAGGCAGATCGGCCCTGCAGACTGTGTACTGCAGTGGTGGCTTGAAAGGAAGCCTGGCATTGACTCTGGTCCTTCTGTAGCTGCCATAAAGGAGAATGAAAAGCACTTGGAAGAGCTTACCCATTTTTATTTTTACATTGTTTGTTCTGAATGATCAGTAAACAAAAGGTTAATTTCCCTTCTATTGAATGGTGAGGACAAAGTCATAGTTTGCCTAGGGTGACAAAAAAAACTTGGGTTGACCCTGCTTGGACTGCAAATCTCTGTTCTGTAGCTGCAGCCTGGTTATTGCTGGGAAGGGAATGGGACGGAAAAGCCTTTCGCTTTTGCTGCCAGGGTTGCACTGTGCAGCCTTCCTATCCGTGATTTCAGAACAAAACCTGCCTAGATGTCACACAGGGCAGGGGGTTAGTGACAGAGTATATTGAGTTTTGCATCAGATGTGCACAGTACGTTTTGATAAAAGAGGAATGGGTGGTGAGTGGACAAGGAGGAGTTATGCAGATTGGAACTCGCATTGCAGATTGAACACAAGAGGGCGGTGGTTACACAGTGAAATAGGGAAGTGAAAAGAGCAACAAAGAGCACAGCTGAAAGAGGATTAGAGCATAAGCGTATTTGAAGATCAGAGCATCCCAACAAGTGTATTACCACAGTTTGTCTCCAGAGGATTGGATAGTTCATATGAGTGACAGCAGGATACACAGGATATCAAGCTTTTTTCTCCGTTATTACTTTAAAATCAATATTTGAACTCATTTGTATATTTTGCACATTTTTAAAGCTTTCATTTCAGCACAACACTTCTGAAAATGAAAGTTAGGGGGCGTCAAATTATTCTTTCTTTCACAACAATCAATTGTTTAAGATTACGGTAACAAATGGGCTATTTTCATATTATGGGATTGGCTGCTTGCTGTCACATGATACTTTCATTTTGACGGATGAGACGAGTATGATGCAGCCTGAGACTAACAATTAGAACTTAAATATCTAACTAATCAAAATTATTAGGTTTAATTTATTGTTCAAAAATCAAACTTACCATAGGTTTGGGGCACATGCAAGATAGGTTATCATACAGTTAAAATTTGAATGAATTCCAACAGCTCTTCAACAATCCACCTACAAATAAGAAGAGGCTGCCACTGCAAATCCACCCAAGACTGCCAAGTGAAGATCAGCTTCAATCTGGCAAATGACCCCCAGGGTTATTTAGAAAACAACACTAAGATCAGGCTAGAGAGCTCCAGCAGCAATGTAGGGGCATAAACAGTACTTTCCTTCCACAGCCAGGACCTGACTCCCATCTCACACGACCACCAGCATAGCAGTAGCTCTTTTACAAATATTTATTTGAAGCAAGAAGGGTTAGCAAGCAGTGGCTCTTTAGCACGTCATCATAAACAGTGGAGATTCAGAACACAGTCTTCTCTTCAGTGGGGTGAAGTCATCCAGCTCCTGCCTGAAGGGGTGTTGGAAATAATAAAGCTTGAGCTGCAGGAAAGTACAAGAGGCCGAGGACTCTGTGTTGACTGCAGAAGCCAGTCCCCTACAGTCCAGGAGACACTATACAACTTTGCATAGCCCTTCCTGCACTACTGGGTGTGTGAACTAACCAGCCTGGATTACTGGAGTCCCACTGAAGACACGTTCACAGTACAACCAATGTATCATCCTGAATCAATGCTGTTTGTGTGGTAATTTGATGGTACACTGAAGAGCCACTGCTTGCTAATACAAACAGCGTAGATTCAGTACTATTCAAGGAGGGCAGCATTCTCTTCCCAAACCTGCTTTTTAAATTCCATGCAATTATTTTATCACATGCGCAGACAAGCGAACATCTGACTAGCTCACTGACTGACTCTTGCAATAAAGCAACTTGATGAATCTTTGCATTAGGTATGTCCACCAAAGGCAGCAAGTCCATGGCCCTCTCCGTATGGGCTGAATTCAGCATCCCAGGGACGCTAAAAACAGCATCTGTGGGAGACCATTCGCATGTCCGGTGCTGCTGCATTGCAGCAGCACCGGCCTCGCAACACCCAAGCAGCGTGAAGCCGCTGTTTCCGAACCTCGCTCCCTGAGCGAGGTTTTTCAGAAACAGTGGCTTCCAACCGCTGCCACGCAAATGGCAGCGGCTGGAAGGCGCCATCCCCCCCCTTCCTCGAAGGCCATTGCGATTTCTACGGCCTTCAGGTGATGTAGCACAGGCCATAGGGATACGCCTACCTACACCTGCGGTCCAGAGCTGTCATGCAGGGCAGGGGGCGTGTCCTCTGACCTGTCCGACGCGCCGGAAGGCCGGAGGGATGGTACAGCATTCAGGGGACGGCACAGGCACGGCACAGGCTCTTCCCCACTCCTACCGGGACTGTCCATGCGAACGGTCCCAGGGGGGTGCGTCGGCATCATTTATGCCGAAGCACCCCTGCAGTGTGACCGTGCGGAAACGGCCCATGTGTAGATGTCTGTGCTCTAGTTGTTGGGAGGGATTAAAAAAACACATCAAACACCTTTTAGATGTACACTGCTCTGTAATATAAAATCTCAAATATGCCTGAATATGATCCCTTGAATGTTTCTTTGAATCTTGCCCTTCCTTCTTTCCTCTTAACTTTCAATTACATTCTCCCCTCCCACATTACTGAATTTGTTCCCCAGTATGAGCTGGCAAATGGCTACAACACAAGAGCCAGATTCAGTCTCTCTGGGCAAACAATAGGAAGAAGCTCCGATCCAGAGAGACAAGTGTGTGGAGGCAGAACCATTTCATAAAATCTGGCTAGGCATAAAGGTATGGTGGTACAGATAAAGGCTGTTTGTAGATGCAGCCATGGAGAATTTGTCAATATTCATCAATGAATTGTACACAAATCCATAGGATAATATTTCATGAAAGGGCCAAAGCATTTATGTTGCCAACTTCAAAATATTTCATAGTCACCAAGCCAATCATAAATTGCATCTTACTCCTAACCGTTTAGAAGTTGAACTATCATGAATTCTCCACATACAGTTTACCTTATTCTGTGAATCATCTCTCACACTGAACAAGGATGAATTGAAAAAAGATACCACCAAAGCAAACAGGTGATCATTAAATAGCCTTTATTTGGAAAAGCATATAACAAAATACTCCATTGGTTTAAAATTGGCAAAATTTTAAAAATATACATAGTGGCAACTAATATGTTTAACACCAGAGTAGTACATTATGCCTCCTCAAAACAGTCATCAAGGGCACAAGTCTTCAGACCATGGGTTTGATAGTAGTGCTCAATAAACTCTATCTGGAGGGATGTGCTTTGTACATTCAATTCACTTTGTCTCTGGTTTATGGCTTATTTCCAACCAGGAAAGGCACATGAACATTATTTGCTGTGGATCATCAAATTTCCTCTTGCAGAACTAGAGTCCATAAGGAAACTTAATCTGGTCTTAGATTCATCAGACATCTTTGGCTTGTAGTGAACTGAATGATAAAAAGTTCTGTAAACACATACAACACCTTTATGTAACATTCTGATTTCCTCTGGTGCTGCTGTAAACAGAGCAGCCACCTTTTGCTTTGGGAAGGCACTTGGAACAGGGGGTTTGCTGTTAGATAAACCAACTGAGACACATTTAGACCCTCAAAGTATACCACAAAATGCCCCATTCTTGTCTTAGGCAGGCATGGTTATGGAAAAACACTTAAAAGTGCACTATTTTCATAGTGAGTAGCACTGTCACTCAAACATCAGGCCTTTCATTCTTTAAGAAGCAAAATGGTATTTTTAGAATCAGCCAGAAAATAACTCAGGTAGGTTGGCATGGTGAGTTTAGAAAGAGGCGTGACTGAAACAGAGAGGACTAGGATGGAGAAGGAGAGAGCCCCTCCTGAAGAACAAGTCTATAGAGTGACAAGTAGGAAGCTGTTACCATGTCAAGTGCATTCATTTTCCTGTACAGAAATTTCCTTCTGGGGTCACATGTTCCTGTATAGTTGTGGGAGACAGGATACAAGAAAACATCTATTTCTAGGAAGCAGTTATTGAATACACAAAGAAAAAAGTAGTCACCTCTTAAAGAAGGTATGTGAACATTATAGCTTCCTGTAAGTTTTATTCTTCATCCAAATGTTTAGGAGATGACCGCCTTTGCCTGCGTTGTAGTTCATCTAATTTACCTGTTGCAAGCTGCGCACTATTATTCCAGTTTCGTACCTCTAGCGGTGTGACTCCACCTAGGCCCCTCCAATAGAGCATATAGCATGAGTACGAGTAATAATAGAAGGGAAAGTTGAACAGAACGATCATGCACCATAGAGACAATGAACATGAAGCAGGACATGAAGATGACCAGCTTGAGGCCCCACAAGATGCGGCTCAAGATGCCGAGCACCAGATTCAGCAACAGTGACAGCAGCCAGTAGCCTATCAGAGCAGCCAGGCCCCAGAGAAGCAGTGTTTGCACTTGGTCAGGGCTCAGCTTCAGGAACTGAGTTGCATGATCCCCTGAATAGAGTTAAGAAAAGCAAATAATTACGTTACAAACCATTACAAGTACACCATCTAATAAGGTGCTGCTTTCATTATTATGGCAGAGAGTGAAGAAACATCAGAAGGTGCTGAAAGGAAACATTCCTCCATCGAACAGTTTAGTCAGACTGTTGCTACTATCAGGAATACAATGCAAGTCCCAAACTGGATTTTTTGCCCCGGGGGGGGGGGGGGGGGGGGGGGAGATGGGACACTGTATGCCCATTTTATTTTAACAATGTGAAGTACTTTTGTCCAGGAACTGGACACTAGAGGTCTATGGCATAGCACACGAGAGACTGAGAGATACTTGCAAATGTTACAAGAAGACCTACCACCAGTCCCAGCACACTGACAACTGAACTGAATGATGCAATTATTTTCAAACATTGTTACAATTTACATTTTCAGAATATTCTTTTTTAAAAAAAGGAAGTATAACCAATACCCTGTGATTTCAACTAAAATACACTTACACAGGACTTGCTTCCCAATATTATAACTTTTTTCTTCAAACACAGACTCTGACATATTTAAAAGTGTTAACCTAAGGCTGCTGAAAGGTATTGATAAAATAATAAGCAGGCTCATCAAATACAATAGCAAGCATTTAACAAGTTATTTTAGGCATATCTAAAATGCTGGACATATCGAATCGTATTTTTGACTTTCTGAAGTATGAACAGCACCTCTCCCTGCCGACGCCCCCCTACCCCAACCATCCTATCATAATGAACAGCATTCCAAAAGGTTCCAAGAGCAGTTTGCTGTGCAACAGGGGACTCCTGTGTGAGAAATATAGGCCTAGTGATTCTTTGTCTTATGGCCAGTGGAAAAAACCATAATGACTATACCTTAAGGATCGCAGACATAGTTATGCTGTGATTCTAAAGGACAGTTTAGCTGGAGAAAAAAAAATTAGGCATCAAAATGGGTTCAGGGTGATTTTTGTAAGCTAGAACTCTCTCACAGCCCATGGAGAGGCAGGCAATGGCAAACCACCTCCCAATATTATCTTGCCTTGAAAACCCTAGGGGTCACCATACGTCAGCTCTGACATCTTTACTCAGCTTCCAGTACAGTGAAATGGTAAACAGTGCAGTTGTGTCCATGTTTACTTAAAAGTATTTCCTACTGAGTTCGATAGGATAATTGCAAATAAGCAGGCATAACAGTGCAGCCTATATCATTCACATAGAAAGCAGGAATGACTATAGGCGGGGAGAAGTACAACGTTTAACACCTTCTGTTTCCATCCAAAAAGGTCTCTTACCATCAATGCCAAAGGAAGTCAGGAACTGTCCTGCAATTCGAGCCACGGCAAATAAACCTGAGGAGATCCCAGAGGATAATACCCAGAATGCGGAAGAGATATTCTGTAGGGAGAGGAAGGACAGACATAGGGATTGTCCACATGTCCCTGATTGCATCACTGCCAGCGTTAAAGTCTCAGTAACTCAGTGACACAATGCAATTCCTTCAGTTGTAATAATATTGCTGAAATAAGGGGGACACAAACAACAGGAGCTATGGAGTAAAAAAATAACTATGTACCAATTAAAGGCTAGCAACAATGAAACAGGATGTAGTTCTGTAGACTGAATTTAACTCTTAAACTACCTTCCCTCTACTTTATATGACAGCTTACAGTGAACTAGGAGTTTTTCTAACAGACACCATGCCAGGGCTATACTCGGTGGTGAGATTCTAATCCCTCAACCACCGGTTTCCCCGCACCCCACCCCCAGTTGTCACGCATGCTCCCTGCCACTGCCCACTTACCTGACTGCGCCTTCTAGACGGGGAAGGGGGGCAGCCAGCCACCAATTGGGCCGTGTGCCTCTGAGCCAGCTGCGCGGCCTTTGGGGGAGGAGGCCTGCTGGCGCCCAGCTGCAGCCAGGAACCAGTAGGCCTCTCCTGAAGGCTGTGCAGCCCGGCAGGTGTGCAGCTCGATCTGCAGCCAGCCAAGCCTGCCGATCAGATCGTGCGCTTCTGGGCTGGCAGTGCTGTCCTGTCTCTCCCTCTCTCAGGGTGGAGTATCAAGGGGCTTAACAACTGGTTCGCCCGAACCAGGCCGAACCCCACCACTGGCTATACTGCTGTCCCAAATATCAGCCTCCGTAAATAATAAAAGGTAATTAGATAGAACAGAAATTCTAGCATGCTTTATAACCCATGGTTATTAACATGGTTTATAACAGTACAGACAACTAGGCCTGAAGCAATGTATCATGGATGACAGAGCAAAAAAGGTTAGTCAAAGACAATGTGATAACCTAGGCTCTGGCTCACAAAAGCTTATGCTGCAACACTTTAAAGGCTGCTTCAAAATTCTGTTATTTTGGTTGCAGAGAGGTAATCCTGTTCACATGTCTGGAATGAATGGCAGAGATGATTTCCATAGATTATCAATGTTGGAACCAAAAAAGGTTTTTCTTTACATTAGACTAAGATTTTGTTTCAAATAAACATGATCAGAACATGAGTTTCTATACAGTAGAATACTGTAGATATAAACAATAAATAATTCAAAGAACCAGGAAAATGGAGCATGCAACCACCTACATCAACCTGCAAATATTAGTCAGTCTGCCTTTTAGCAGATGTTCATACACCGAAGAAGCAAGTGATCCAAGCCTCATATTAACAATCCCTGATTATAGAAAACTAGCAGATGCAAAAGACAAATTGGCTACAATCCTAGCTTTCCATAGGCAGGGGTAGTTTTTTGATATGGAAAGAGATTGCATTGATTCCCTGTATTCTGAAGTGGTTCAGTCCAAGGAAGGCAGAACCATTTGATTATTCTTTCCCAAGCATGCGGCTCAGCCCATATTTGTGCAACAACTAAACATGGAATTTCTTTCTTACTTCATTCAATATGAGAAAATTATCTGGCCCAAGAATATCTTCCAAGGTTTCCCTCGCTGCTCGAGTAATTTTGGACAGGAAGTCAGGCT